>NC_060183.1:49590523-49832135 GCF_021184085.1 Oncorhynchus gorbuscha | reverse complement strand
GATCCGTTCCTGATCCATCGGTTCCTTGTTTTGTATTCCATGCTGTAATTGCGTTTCGCCCTGTCCTGTCGTGTTTTTGCCGTGATTGTGTATCACCCTGTCCTGTCGTGTTTTGTGCCTTCTTCAGACGCTGCGTGTGAGCAGGTGTCTCTGTTGACTACGGCCTGCGCCTACCCGGGCGACCTGCAGTCTGTGGCCGCTTCTCCAGTTGTTTTCCCCTCTACTGTCTAGAGGATTTCAGTTATTCGGTTTTGAGCATTAATAAACTCTGTTTCTGTTAAGTCGCGTTTGGGTCCTCCTTCATCTGCATAACAGAAGGAACCGATCAAAGAATGGACCCAGCGACTTCTGACGCTCGTTACACTGCCGTCGAGATCCAAGGAGCCATGCTCGGCAGACACGAGCAGGAATTGTCCGCTGCTCGCCAGGCCGTGGAGAACCTGGCTGCTCAGGTTTCCGACCTCTCTGGACAGTTCCAGAGTCTACGTCTCGTGCCACCTGTTACTTCCTGGCCTGCCGAGCCTCCAGAACCTAGGGTTAATAACCCACCTTGCTACTCCGGGCAGCCCACTGAGTGCCGCTCCTTTCTCACGCAGTGTGAGATTGTGTTCTCTCTCAACCCAACACATACTCTAGAGAGAGCTCGGGTTGCTTACGTCATCTCACTCCTCACTGGCCGGGCTCGAGAATGGGGCACAGCTATCTGGGAGGCAAGGGCTGTTTGCTCTAACGATTTCCAGAACTTTAAAGAGGAGATGATTCGGGTTTTTGACCGTTCAGTTTTTGGTGGGGAGGCTTCTAGGGCCCTGGCTTCCTTATGCCAAGGTGAACGGTCCATAACTGATTATTCCATTGAGTTTCGCACTCTTGCTGCCTCTAGTGAGTGGAACGAGCCGGCGCTGCTCGCTCGTTTTCTGGAGGGACTCCACGCTGTGGTTAAGGATGAGATTCTCTCCCGGGAGGTTCCTTCAGATGTGGACTCCTTGATTGCTCTCGCCATCCGCATAGAACGACGGGTAGATCTTCGTCACCGGGCTCGTGGAAGAGAGCTCGCATCAACGGTGTTTCCCTGCTCCGCATCGCAGCCATCTCCCCCTCTGGCTTTGAGACTGAGCCCATGCAGCTGGGAGGGATTCGCATCTCGAATAAGGAGAGGGAACGGAGGATCACCAACCGCCTGTGCCTCTATTGTGGAGTTGCTGGACATTTCGTTAATTCATGTCCAGTAAAAGCCAGAGCTCATCTGTAAGCGGAGGGCTACAGGTGAGCGCAACTACTCAAGTCTCTCCATCAAAGTCCTGTACTACTTTGTCGGTCCACCTACGCTGGACCGGTTCGGGCGCTACATGTAGTGCCTTGATAGACTCTGGGGCTGAGGTTGTTTCATGGACGAAGCATGGGTTCGGAAACATGACATTCCTTTCAGAGAGTTAGATAAGCCTACGCCCATGTTCGCCTTAGATGGTAGTCATCTTCCCAGTATCAGATTTGAGACACTACCTTTAACCCTCACAGTATCTGGTAACCACAGTGAGACTATTTCTTTTTTGATTTTCCGTTCACCGTTTACACCTGTTGTTTTGGGTCATCCCTGGCTAGTATGTCATAATCCTTCTATTAATTGGTCTAGTAATTCTATCCTATCCTGGAACGTTTCTTGTCATGTGAAGTGTTTAATGTCTGCCATCCCTCCCGTTTCTTCTGTCCCTACTTCTCAGGAGGAACCTGGCGATTTGACAGGAGTGCCGGAGGAATATCATGATCTGCGCACGGTCTTCAGTCGGTCCCGAGCCAACTCCCTTCCTCCTCACCGGTCGTATGATTGTAGTATTGATCTCCTTCCGGGGACCACTCCTCCTCGAGGTAGACTATACTCTCTGTCGGCTCCCGAACGTAAGGCTCTCGAGGATTATTTGTCTGTGTCTCTTGACGCCGGTACCATAGTGCCTTCTTCCTCTCCGGCCGGGCGGGGTTCTTTTTGTTAAGAAGAAGGACGGTACTCTGCGCCCTGCGTGGATTATCGAGGGCTGAATGACATAACGGTTAAGAATCGTTATCCGCTTCCCCTTATGTCATCAGCCTTCGAGATTCTGCAGGGAGCCAGGTGCTTTACTAAGTTGGACCTTCGTAACGCTTACCATCTCGTGCGCATCAGAGAGGGGACGAGTGGAAAACGGCGTTTAATACTCCGTTAGGGCATTTTGAGTACCGGGTTCTGCCGTTCGGTCTCGCCAATGCGCCAGCTGTATTTCAGGCATTAGTTAATGATGTTCTGAGAGACATGCTGAACATTTTTGTTTTTGTCTATCTTGACGATATCCTGATTTTTCTCCGTCACTCGAGATTCATGTTCAGCACGTTCGACGTGTTCTACAGCGCCTTTTAGAGAATTGTCTCTATGTAAAGGCTGAGAAGTGCTCTTTTCATGTCTCCTCCGTTACTTTTCTCGGTTCCGTTATTTCCGCTGAAGGCATTCAGATGGATTCCGCTAAGGTCCAAGCTGTCAGTGATTGGCCCGTTCCAAGGTCACGTGTCGAGTTGCAGCGCTTTTTAGGTTTCGCTAATTTCTATCGGCGTTTCATTCGTAATTTCGGTCAAGTTGCTGCCCCTCTCACAGCTCTTACTTCTGTCAAGACGTGTTTTAAGTGGTCCGGTTCCGCCCAGGGAGCTTTTGATCTTCTAAAAGAACGTTTTACGTCCGCTCCTATCCTCGTTACTCCTGACGTCACTAGACAATTCATTGTCGAGGTTGACGCTTCAGAGGTAGGCGTGGGAGCCATTCTATCCCAGCGCTTCCAGTCTGACGATAAGGTTCATCCTTGCGCTTATTTTTCTCATCGCCTGTCGCCATCTGAGCGCAACTATGATGTGGGTAATCGTGAACTGCTCGCCATCCGCTTAGCCCTAGGCGAATGGCGACAGTGGTTGAGGGGGCGACCGTTCCTTTTGTCGTTTGGACAGACCATAAGAACCTTGAGTACATCCGTTCTGCCAAACGACTTAATGCCCGTCAAGCTCGTTGGGCGTTGTTTTTCGCTCGTTTCGAGTTTGTGATTTCTTACCGTCCGGGTAGCAAGAACACCAAGCCTGATGCCTTATCCCGTCTGTTTAGTTCTTCTGTGGCTTCTACTGATCCCGAGGGATTCTTCCTTATGGGCGTGTTGTCGGGTTAACAGTCTGGGGAATTGAAAGACAGGTTAAGCAAGCACTCACGCACACTGCGTCGCCGCGCTGTCCTAGTAACCTCCTTTTCGTTCCTGTTTCCACTCGTCTGGCTGTTCTTCAGTGGGCTCACTCTGCCAAGTTAGCGGGTCATCCCGGTGTTCGAGGCACTCTTGCGTCTATTCGCCAGCGCTTTTGGTGGCCGACTCAGGAGCGTGACACGCGCCGTTTCGTGGCTGCCTGTTCGGACTGCGCGCAGACTAAGTCGGGTAACTCTCCTCCTGCCGGTCGTCTCAGACCGCTCCCCATTCCTTCTCGACCATGGTCTCACATTGCCTTAGACTTCATTACCGGTCTGCCTTTGTCTGCGGGGAAGACTGTGATTCTGACGGTTGTCGATAGGTTCTCTAAGGCGGCACATTTCATTCCCCTCGCTAAACTTCCTTCCGCTAAGGAGACGGCACAAATCATTATTGAGAATGTATTCAGAATTCATGGCCTCCCGTTAGACGCCGTTTCAGACAGAGGTCCGCAATTCACGTCACAGTTTTGGAGGGAGTTCTGTCGTTTGATTGGTGCGTCCGTCAGTCTCTCTTCCGGGTTTCATCCCCAGTCTAACGGTCAAGCAGAGAGGGCCAATCAGACGATTGGTCGCATACTACGCAGCCTTTCTTTCAGGAACCCTGCGTCTTGGGCAGAACAGCTCCCTGGGCAGAATACGCTCACAATTCGCTTCCTTCGTCTGCTACCGGGTTATCTCCGTTTCAGAGTAGTCTGGGTTACCAGCCTCCTCTGTTCTCATCCCAGCTTGCCGAGTCCAGCGTTCCCTCCGCTCAAGCGTTTGTCCAACGTTGTGAGCGCACCTGGAGGAGGGTGAGGTCTGCACTTTGCCGTTACAGGGCACAGACGGTGAGAGCCGCCAATAAACGCAGGATTAAGAGTCCAAGGTATTGTTGCGGCCAGAGAGTGTGGCTTTCCACTCGCAACCTTCCTCTTACGACAGCTTCTCGTAAGTTGACTCCGCGGTTCATTGGTCCGTTCCGTGTCTCCCAGGTCGTCAATCCTGTCGCTGTGCGACTGCTTCTTCCGCGACATCTTCGTCGCGTCCATCCTGTCTTCCATGTCTCCTGTGTTAAGCCCTTTCTTCGCACCCCGTTCGTCTTCCTCCCCCTCCCGTCCTTGTCGAGAGCGCACCTATTTACAAGGTACATAAAATTATGGACATGCGTTCTCGGGGACGGGGTCACCAATACCTAGTGGATTGGGAGGGTTACGGTCCTGAGGAGAGGAGTTGGGTTCCGTCTCGGGACGTGCTGGACCGTTCGCTCATCGATGATTTCCTCCGTTGCCGCCAGGATTCCTCCTCGAGTGCGCCAGGAGGCGCTCGGTGAGTGGGGGGGTACTGTCATGTTTGTCATTTATTGTCATGTCTTGTCCCTGTGCTCCCCATGCTATTCGTTTCCCTCTGCTGGTCTTGTTTGGTTCTATCCCTCTCTCCCCCTCCCCTTTCACTCTCTCGCTCTCTCTTCTCTGTCGTTCCGTTCCTGCTCCCAGCTGTTCCTATTCCCCTAATCATCATTAGTCTTCCCACACCTGTTCCCGATCCTTTCCCCTGATTAGACTCCCTATTTATTCCTTTGTGATCCGTTCCTGATCCATCGGTTCCTTGTTTTGTATTCCATGCTGTAATTGCGTTTCGCCCTGTCCTGTCGTGTTTTTTGCCGTGATTGTGTATCACCCTGTCCTGTCGTGTTTTGTGCCTTCTTCAGACGCTGCGTGTGAGCAGGTGTCTCTGTTGACTACGGCCTGCGCCTACCCGAAGCGACCTGCAGTCTGTGGCCGCTTCTCCAGTTGTTTTCCCCTCTACTGTCTAGAGGATTTCAGTTATTCGGTTTTTGAGCATTAATAAACTCTGTTTCTGTTAAGTCGCGTTTGGGTCCTCCTTCATCTGCATAACAGAAGGCTAATCCAAAATGTGCTTTGATGTAAAAAACGTTGTTTATATTTTATAATGAATGAAAAGCAATCCCCAGATATCCTCAATGTTGGTGAAGAGAACTACATTAACATCCTCACCCTTGCTGAGAAAGTAATTGACCGTGGTGAGAAAGCTGAATTTAGTCTCATGTCATAGAGTGTAGGACTGTAATCGGTGCATTCAGGGCTGCAGGCAATGATGGATTCTGGGGCATCTGGGATGTGTGTGTGTGTGTGTGTGTGTGTGTGTGTGTGTGGGTGGGTGCGTGGGTGGGTGGGTGTGTGTGTGTGTGTGTGTGTGTGTGTGCTGTGTTGTCCAAGTTCCTAATCTTAGCAGTAGCCCAGGTGGAGAGAGAAATCAGATCATTACCCGCCGGCTGGGAAAATATCATATCCAAAAGAAATCAGGATCTGTCTGGTGTGTGTGATCCTATGTATGTCTGCTACTGTTTCTGTAACATTAGCATTAGACAACTTTTAATATCAATCAAATCCAGCCCGAAAATGATTTATGTGAATTGCTCTAAGGTCATACTCAAAGTATCCCCAGTGTAACAGTAAAACTTTAGACCGTCCCCTCGCCCATACCCGGGCGCGAACCAGGGACCCTCTGCACACTTCAACAACGGTCACCCACGAACCATTGTTAACCATCGCTCCACAAAAGCCACGGCTCTTGCAGAGCAAGGGGAACTACTACTTCAAGGTCTCAGAGCAAGTGACGTCACCGATTGAAACGCTATTTTAGCACGCACCGCTAACTAAGCTAGCCGTTTCACATCCATTACACTAGCACTAAATATTGTTTTTATGCAGCAAAATGACTTTGTAATTATATTCCATTACCCTGTAGCCATCCACACAGCAGGTACACATTTCCTGTGGAGCAAAAGGGGAAATGAATCTAATTTACAAAGCATGCTCTACCTCACCTCATCTTCATAAATCACCAGAAGATGACGCATGTTGACCATCACCTGTTCATGACTGTTGATTCTGCTCAAATCAGCCAAATTGGCCCTGTATCAGAAAATGGAGACAATCAGCCGCTGTAATGAACTGCCCTCATCTAATGTCTGTATAAATGACTTTCAGTGGCACATCCCATTTGAGATATTTTTCATACAGCATGGGTTAGAAATACTAGAAACACATTATATATGGATAGAGGATTGAAACTTGATAGGAATATGAATACAGCCCAGGCTCTGTCACATCCCTGACAGAACAGACTGGTTGTTTCAACTTCAACTGTCAATCTGAGGGAGTTAGTATGTTCCCACATTAGTCTGACAGGTCTGGGTGTGACGCTGGGATTTAGAGGAGTAACCTGAGGAAACTTCACCTACATGGGGCTTCCATGAATATAGAGATGTCACATTCTCATGAGCCATTAGATGGTGAGTTACAGGGAGACATGAAGCTGATGTCCCAATGCTCAATTCTTTCAGTTGGCATACTGTTATCATCGGAGAGAGTTATGCTAGGCCACAACTTGGGCCAGATTATTTTGATTTTTTAAAATATATATTTTTTAATTTTACCCCCTTTTCTCCCCAAATTGGTGGTATCCAATTGTTAGTAGTTACTATCTTGTCTACAACTCCCATACGGGCTCGAGAGAGAGATGAAGGTCGAAAGTCATGCGTCCTCCGAAACACAACCCAACCAAGCCTCACTGCTTCTTCACACAGTGCTCATCCAACCCGGGAAGCCAGCCGCACCAATGTGTCAGAGGACACACCGTGCACCTGGCAACCTGGTTAGCGTGCACTGCGCCCGGCCCGCCACAGGAGTCGCTAGTACGCAATGAGACAAGGATATCCCTACCGGTCAAACCCTCCCTAACCCGGACGACGCTAGGCAAATTGTGCGTCGCCCCACAGACCTCCTGAACGCGGCCGGCTGCGACAGAGCCTGGGCACGAACCCAGAGTCTCTGGTGGCACAGCTTTGCAGTGCCTTAGACCATTGCGCCATCCAGGAGGCACCCAGATTATTTTTTAGAGGAAATTAAACATAGAACTTGCATAGAACAGAATTATGAAATAAAGGTTATGAGAATAAGGAATAACCCATTCAAGTAAAAGTGTGAATCTGTCTTAAAGTGTGTTCATGCTTTATTTGTAAAGTGTCAAGAGAGTTGTTCATGGCAAAGAAGACATTTCTTGCACCAGCTTGTTCCTAAGTAACCTCATCAAAGTATTAACACCTTAAGCATGTACTGTAACTCAGAGACTTACCTATCCCTTGATGTTGTTAGAACCTGCTCTAGGCCTAGCATACCTCTCTCTGATGCCAGCTAGAAGGATAATATCGATGTATATGCTGATTCGGTGATTCGGTGATTCGGTGAGTAAGGAAGTGCATAGCAGATGTTGTACCCACTGTGACTATTTAAACCTACCCTAACCAGAAACCATGGATAGATGGTGGCATTCACGCAAAACTGAAAGCGCGAATCACCGCATTTAACCATGGTAAAGTGACTGGGATTATGGCCGAATACAAACATTGTAGTAATTCCCTCCGCAAGGCAATCAAACAAGCGAAATGTCAGTATAGAGACTAAGTCGAGTCGCAATTCAGCGTAGCAGGCACGAGATCTGGCAGGGTCTACAGACAATCACGGACTACAAAAAGAAAACCAGCCACGTCACGGACACCGATGTCTTGCTTCTAGACAAACTAAACACCTTCTTTGCCCGCTTTGAGGATAATACAGTGCCAGCAACGCGGCCCACTACCAAGGACTGTGGGCTCTCCGACTCCGTGTTAACCCTCGTAAGGCTGCCGGCCCAGATGGCATCCCTAGCCGCGTCCTCAGAGCATGCGCAGACCAGCTGGCTGGTGTGTTTACGAACATATTAAATCTCTCCCTATCCCAGTCTACTGTCCCCACATGCTTCAAGATGGCCACCATTGTTCCTGTACCCAAGAAGGCCAAGGTAACTGAACTAAATGACGATCGCCCCGTAACACTCACTTCTGTCATCATGAAGTGCTTTGAGACGCTAGTCAAGGATCACATCACCTCCACCTTACCTGTCACCCTAGACCCACTTCAATTTGCTTACCGCCCCAATAGGTCCACAGACGACGCAATCGCCATAACACTGCACACTGCCCTATCCTATCTGGACAAGAGGAACACCTATGTAAGAATGCTGTTCATTGACTATAGCTCAGCATTCCAGACTCACATTAAGCATCTATAATCCAAAATTAAATCTAGAATCGGCTTCCTATTTCGCAACAAAGCATCCTTCACTCATGCTGCCAAACATACCCTCGTAAAACTGACTATCCTGCCGATCCTCGACTTCGGCGATGTAATTTACAAAATAGCCTCCAACACTCTACTCAGCAAATTGGAAGCAGTCTATCACAGTGCCATCCGTTTTGTCACCAAAGCCCCATATACTACCCATCACTGCGAACAGTATGCTCTTGTTGGCTGGCCCTCGCTTCATATTCGTAGCCAAACCCACTGGCTCCAGGTCATCTGTAAGTCTTTGCTAGGTAAAGCACAGCCTTATCTCAGCTCACTGGTCACCATAGCAACACCCACCCGTAGCATGCGCTCTAGCAGGTATATCTCACTAGTCACCCCCAAAGTCAATTCCTTCTTTGGACGCCTTTCCTTCCAGTTCTCTGCTGCCAATGACTGGAACAAATTGCAAAAATCACTGAAGCTGGAGACTCATATGTCCCTCACTAACTTTAAGCACCAGCTGTCAGAGCATCTCACAGATCACTGCACCGGTACATAGCCCATCTGTAAATAGCCCATCCAACTACCTCATCCCCATGCTGTTATTTTTTTGTTGTTGCTCTTTTGCACCCCAGTATCTTTACTTGCACATTCATCTTCTGCACATCTATCACTCCAGTGTTTAATTGCTAAATGTTATTATTATCATCATCACGGACAAACTGAAATAGTCCACACAGACAGTGTGGTGAAGAAGGTGCAACAGCGCCTCTTCAACCTCAGGAGGCTGAAGAAATTAGTTTTGTCACCTAAAACACTCACAAACTTTTACAGATGCACAATTGAGAGCATCCTGTCGGGCTGCATCACCGCCTGGTATGGCAACTGCACCACCCACAACCATAAGGCTTTCCAGAGGGCGGTGCAGTCTGCACAACTCATCACTGGGGGAAAACTACCTGCCCTCCAGGACACCTACAGCAACCAATGTCACAGCTTCCTGTGACATTGGTTGCTGTAGATGTCCTGTATAATCAGGACAACAACCACTGCCTGTTCACGCCGCTATCATCCAGAAGGCGAGGTCAGTACAGGTGCGTCAAAGCTGGGACCGAGAGACTGAAAAACAGATTCTACCTCAAGGCCATCAGACTTATACAGCCATCACAAACACAGAGAGGCTGCTGCCTACATACAGACTTGAAATCATTGGCCATTTTAATAAATGTATCTCTAGTCACTTTCATAATGCCACTTCAATAATGTTTACATATCTGCATTACTCCTCTCATATGTATATACTGTATTTTATACCATCTATTGCATCTTGCCTATGCCACTCTGTCATTTCTCATCCATATATTTACATGTATATATTACTTATTCCATTCCTTAACTTTTGTGTGTTGTGGAATTGTTAGATTACATGTTATATATTGCTGCACTGTCAGAACTAGAAGCACAAGCATTTCTCTACACTCACAATAACATCTGCTAACCATGTGTATGTGACAAATGACATTTGATTTGATTTGATAACTTGGAAATTTAACCTATTCCCAATAATATAAGACCAAGGATTTGACTGAATGAAATGATTAAATCATTGATACCAAGATGAAAAATGCAATGTTTCTTAAAAAAATAAACACTTATTTATTTACATTAAATTAGTTATACAATATAAAATCAAGCTTATAGTAACTGTGAGCAACATTTTGACAATGACGTTCTGCAATACACAACACGTGACAAGAGTGTTGGTCAAAAATAATTCAACGGTATCACACCTTAAAATGAGAACTAACTTTCAGTCCCATTCACAAAATATTTGAAATATTGACTCTTCTCAAAGGACGTATTGTCATGTTTGTCATTTATTATCTTGTCTTGTCCCTGTGCTCCCCATGCTATTCGTTTCCCTCTGCTGGTCTTGTTTGGTTCTATCCTTCTCTCTCCCCTCCCTCTCTCACTCTCTCGCTCTCTTCTCTCTGTCGTTCCGTTCCTGCTCCCAGCTGTTCCTATTCCCCTAATCATCATTTAGTCTTCCCACACCTGTTCCCGATCCTTTCCCCTGATTAGACTCCCTATTTATTCCTTTGTGATCCGTTCCTGTTCCGTCGGTTCCTTGTATTGTATTCACCATGCTGTGATTGCGTTTCGCCCTGTCCTGTCGTGTTTTTTGCCGTGATTGTGTATCACCCTGTCCTGTCGTGTTTTGTGCCTTCATCAGACGCTGCGTGTGAGCAGGTGTCTCAGTCGACTACGGCCTGCGCCAAACCCGAAGCGACCTGCAGTCTGTGGCCGCTTCTCCAGTTGTTTTCCCTCTACAAATCTAGAGGATTTCAGTTATTCCGTTTTGAACATTAATAAACTCTGTTTCTGTTAAGTCGCGTTTGGGTCCTCTATCACCTGCATGACAGAAGGAACCGACCAAGGAATGGACCCAGCGACTTCAGACGCTGTTTACACTGCCGTCAAGATCCAAGGAGCCATGCTCGGCAGACACGAGCAGGAATTGTCTGCTGCTCGCCATGCCGTGGAGAACCTGGCCGCTCAGGTTTCCGACCTCTCTGGACAGTTCCAGAGTCTACGTCTCGTGCCACCTGTTACTTCCTGGCCTGCCGAGCCTCCAGAACCTAGGGTTAATAACCCACCTTGCTACTCCGGGCAGCCCACTGAGTGCCGCTCCTTTCTCACGCAGTGTGAGATTGTGTTCTCTCTCCAACCCAACACATACTCTAGAGAGAGAGCTCGAGTTGCTTACGTCATTTCACTCCTTACTGGCCGGGCTCGAGAATGGGGCACAGCTATCTGGGAGGCAAGGGCTGATTGCTCTAACAAATTCCAGAACTTTAAAGAGGAGATGATTCGGGTTTTTGACCGCTCAGTTTTTGGTGGGGAGGCTTCTAGGGCCCTGGCTTCCTTATGCCAAGGTGAACGGTCCATAACGGATTATTCCATTGAGTTTCGCACTCTTGCTGCCTCTAGTGAGTGGAACGAGCCGGCGCTGCTCGCTCGTTTTCTGGAGGGACTCCACGCAGTGGTTAAGGATGAGATTCTCTCCCGGGAGGTTCCTTCAGATGTGGACTCTTTGATTGCTCTCGCCATCCGCATAGAACGACGGGTAGATCTTCGTCACCGGGCTCGTGGAAGAGAGCTCGCATCAACGGTGTTTCCCTGCTCCGCATCGCAACCATCTCCCTCCTCTGGCTTTGAGACTGAGCCCATGCAGCTGGGAGGGATTCGCATCTCGACTAAGGAGAGGGAACGGAGGATCACCAACCGCCTGTGCCTCTATTGCGGAGTTGCTGGACATTTTGTTAATTCATGTCCAGTAAGAGGCCAGAGCCCATCAGTAAGCGGAGGGCTACTGGTGAGCGCTACTACTCAGGTCCCTTCATCTAGATCTTGTACTACTATGTCGGTCCATCTACGCTGGACCGGTTCGGGTGCTACATGCAGTGCCTTGATTGACTCTGGGGCTGAGGGTTGTTTCATGGACGAAGCATGGGTTCGGAAACATAACATTCCTTTCAGACCGTTAGACAAGCCTACGCCCATGTTTGCCTTAGATGGTAGTCATCTTCCCAGTATCAAATTTGAGACACTACCTTTAACTCTCACAGTATCTGGTAACCACAGTGAGACTATTTCTTTTTTGATTTTCCGTTCACCGTTTACACCTGTTGTTTTGGGTCATCCCTGGCTAGTATGTCATAATCCTTCTATTAATTGGTCTAGTAATTCTATCCTATCCTGGAACGTTTCTTGTCATGTGAAGTGTTTAATGTCTGCCATCCCTCCCGTTTCTTCTCTCCCTACTTCTCAGGAGGAACCTGGCGATTTGACAGGAGTGCCGGAGGAATATCATGATCTGCGCACGGTCTTCAGTCGGTCCCGAGCCAACTCCCTTCCTCCTCACCGGTCGTATGATTGTAGTATTGATCTCCTTCCAGGGACCACGCCTCCTCGAGGTAGACTATACTCTCTGTCGGCTCCCGAACGTAAGGCTCTCGAGGATTATTTGTCTGTGTCTCTTGACGCCGGTACCATAGTGCCTTCTTCTTCTCCGGCCGGGGCGGGGTTCTTTTTTGTTAAGAAGAAGGACGGTACTCTGCGCCCTGCGTGGATTATCGAGGGCTGAATGACATAACGGTTAAGAATCGTTATCCGCTTCCCCCTTATGTCATCAGCCTTCGAGATTCTGCAGGGAGCCAGGTGCTTTACTAAGTTGGACCTTCGTAACGCTTACCATCTCGTGCGCATCAGAGAGGGGGACGAGTGGAAGACGGCGTTTAACACTCCGTTAGGGCATTTTGAGTACCGGGTTCTGCCGTTCGGTCTCGCCAATGCGCCAGCTGTTTTTCAGGCATTAGTTAATGATGTTCTGAGAGACATGCTGAACATTTTTGTTTTTGTCTATCTTGACGATATCCTGATTTTTCTCCGTCACTCGAGATTCATGTTCAGCACGTTCGACGTGTTCTACAGCGCCTTTTAGAGAATTGTCTCTACGTAAAGGCTGAGAAGTGCTCTTTTCATGTCTCCTCCGTTACTTTTCTCGGTTCCGTTATTTCCGCTGAAGGCATTCAGATGGATTCCGCTAAGGTCCAAGCTGTCAGTGATTGGCCCGTTCCAAGGTCACGTGTCGAGTTGCAGCGCTTTTTAGGTTTCGCTAATTTCTATCGGCGTTTCATTCGTAATTTCGGTCAAGTTGCTGCCCCTCTCACAGCTCTTACTTCTGTCAAGACGTGTTTTAAGTGGTCCGGTTCCGCCCAGGGAGCTTTTGATCTTCTAAAAGAACGTTTTACGTCCGCTCCTATCCTCGTTACTCTGACGTCACTAGACAATTCATTGTCGAGGTTGACGCTTCAGAGGTAGGCGTGGGAGCCATTCTATCCCAGCGCTTCCAGTCTGACGATAAGGTTCATCCGTGCGCTTATTTTTCTCATCGCCTGTCGCCATCTGAGCGCAACTATGATGTGGGTAACCGTGAACTGCTCGCCATCCGCTTAGCCCTAGGCGAATGGCGACAGTGGTTGGAGGGGGCGACCGTTCCTTTTGTCGTTTGGACAGACCATAAGAACCTTGAGTACATCCGTTCTGCCAAACGACTTAATGCCCGTCAAGCTCGTTGGGCGTTGTTTTTCGCTCGTTTCGAGTTTGTGATTTCTTACCGTCCGGGTAGCAAGAACACCAAGCCTGATGCCTTATCCCGTCTGTTTAGTTCTTCTGTGGCTTCTACTGATCCCGAGGGGATTCTTCCTTATGGGCGTGTTGTCGGGTTGACAGTCTGGGGAATTGAAAGACAGGTTAAGCAAGCACTCACGCACACTGCGTCGCCGCGCGCTTGTCCTAGTAACCTCCTTTTCGTTCCTGTTTCCACTCGTCTGGCTGTTCTTCAGTGGGCTCACTCTGCCAAGTTAGCTGGTCATCCCGGTGTTCGAGGCACTCTTGCGTCTATTCGCCAGCGCTTTTGGTGGCCGACTCAGGAGCGTGACACGCGCCGTTTCGTGGCTGCGTGTTCAGACTGCGCGCAGAAGAAGTCTGGTAATTTTTTTTCTGCTTCTGCTCCTGGTCTTGCTGGGTCTCAGTCTGTTCCCTGCCATCGCATCTCTCCTGTTCTTGTCCCTGCCCTTGCTGTGTCTCAGTCTGTCCCTAGTTCTCATTTTTTTTTTTAGA
Source organism: Oncorhynchus gorbuscha (assembly GCF_021184085.1). Lineage (NCBI taxonomy): Eukaryota > Metazoa > Chordata > Actinopteri > Salmoniformes > Salmonidae > Oncorhynchus > Oncorhynchus gorbuscha. The sequence goes on along the minus strand of NC_060183.1, from coordinate 49,818,098 downwards.
GTAGTACCCTAGTTTCCCTTTTTATCGTTTTTCGTTACGGTCCTGAGGAGAGGAGTTGGGTTCTTTCTCGGGACGTGCTGGACCGTTTGATCTATGATTTCCTCCGTTGCCGCCAGTGTTCCTCCTCGAGAGCGCCAGGAGGCGCTCGGTGAGTGGGGGGGTACTGTCATGTTTGTCATTTATTATCTTGTCTTGTCCCTGTGCTCCCCATGCTATTCGTTTCCCTCTGCTGGTCTTGTTTGGTTCTATCCTTCTCTCTCCCCCTCCCTCTCTCACTCTCTCGCTCTCTCTTCTCTCTGTCGTTCCGTTCCTGCTCCCAGCTGTTCCTATTCCCCTAATCATCATTTAGTCTTCCCACACCTGTTCCCGATCCTTTCCCCTGATTAGACTCCCTATTTATTCCTTTGTGATCCGTTCCTGTTCCGTCGGTTCCTTGTATTGTATTCACCATGCTGTGATTGCGTTTCGCCCTGTCCTGTCGTGTTTTTTGCCGTGATTGTGTATCACCCTGTCCTGTCGTGTTTTGTGCCTTCATCAGACGCTGCGTGTGAGCAGGTGTCTCAGTCGACTACGGCCTGCGCCAACCCGAAGCGACCTGCAGTCTGTGGCCGCTTCTCCAGTTGTTTTCCCCTCTACAAATCTAGAGGATTTCAGTTATTCCGTTTTGAACATTAATAAACTCTGTTTCTGTTAAGTCGCGTTTGGGTCCTCTATCACCTGCATGACACGTATACTGGAGCTCCGAGGTTTAAGGATCACCCACAGCCTTTCAGTGTCTTCTCTTGCCTGATGAGAAATCAACATGTTAATACAGAGGCCGGTTGGGAAACCTCACTCTTAAAGGAAGAATATAGATGAGCCCCATTACTGACTATTTGTATCCTTAATAGAATTGTTCATTGAATTGCATCATAGTTTTACATAGAAGCTCACCATTCTTCCCTTTTCTGTCCTTTCCCTTATTCGATTTCCTCTTCAGTTGCTTGATGAGTTTGGCCACCCAGTTCTTCTTGGTGGCAGGAGGACCACACAGTCTAAGGTTCTTCTTCGTGACAAACCTGTTGTCAGAAGTAAATGGCAGATCAGACACATTGCATCAATGCAGTCACACACAGGCAGAACAGATTCACTTGTGGTTAGGGTGAATGAGTTCAATTCAGTCTGTAGAAGGTATAATGTTGCTTACACAGTGGCAGCTATCCGACATCCTCCACTGACTGTCTGGATACTGTATGACTTCACCACTCTGTGGGGAAGCTTGGTATCGGTCGTTGTCAAGCAGCAGTCCAAAGCCTGATCTGTGCTTGCTGAAGGGACACACACACAAACACACAGCAGGTTAGATGATACCCTCTGTGTATCCCTTCTGTGTGCGTATACCGTTCTACTCAAATTAAATGAAGAGCGTGTTTACAGTTCCACAGATGATGATAACAAATAGTGATCAAGGCACAGCATCATGTTACTAAGACGTTGTTAGAGTAGTTACTATGACGGCAACTTGCAGCAAAAGTAGTAATAACAGCAACTCTGCAGTAGAAAATAAGAGGATCTCACCTGCTACATGGCTCCGGAGGACAGATGCCAACAGAAGAAGTGCAGCCACCCGTAATGACATCCTGTCTCAGTTGTGCTAGTAATGCGTTAGACAAGGATCTGCAGATCTTTGGACTACTATGGTTCAGGCACAGCTTTATATTTATATCCTCACCGTAGAACTCCTTTCACTTTCACTGTTCTCAAGTCACGCACCCATTTCCCGTAAACCATGCTTCAGCTCAGTACGCCCCTTGACCTCTCACCTTTTTAAAGAAAACTAAATAGAGGCTCTGCCAGTGCATTCTTCTGAGATTAAGAATACTTTCATTGCAGTTACGCCTCCAGGCAGTAATGTCTGTAAATCATTTTCACCGTTGATGGGGAGATAAGTAACCTATGAGAACTGATAATAAGAGGATGGCCACAATCCTGTGTGTGGCTGTGTGTCAATGTGTGTGGCTTGTGTCAACGTGTGTTGGTTTGTGGTTGTTTGTATGTATGTAAGAGGGGGGCTGTTACTGTAAGTCAGTACTCTTTCTTTTATGTTTGTGTTTTACTGTGTGACAGAGGGGACATACACGTCTGAGGCAGGCTACCTCTATGATGTGTCCGTCTGCCCTTACCTGTCTGTCTCCCAGATATGAATTGTGTGGAACCTTCTCAAATGCACCGTAGCATTAAATGTACATTCCAGCGGATATCTTACTAACCCTGTGTCAGGTCTAGGCTGAAACGCTTATGAAGACTGACGAGGCATGAAGAGAGACAGAGGCTTAGTGTTTACTTTGATCCTGCGTTGAGCTAAATGTGTGTCCCTTCCAGCTCGTTTTGCTATTATATGCCACCCAGTCTCTACGATGAATCAAGCCAGAGAGAGGCAGCCTTCTCCTTCAAAACCCAGTGATTAGAACAACTCTTTTTACACTGTGTTTTATCAAAAGGGTACACAATATGGCTTCTCAATACTAAGTACTTATCGTTAAATCTCTTACGTTGTTTAGAATATCTCTGCACACAAAATGGGCCAGTCGCTCGTAACAAAATAAGCTGCAGAACAAAGGACTGGCACTGCCGTTTTCCCATTTTGTTATCTGACACATAACTAAACCCATCAGAGTCCTAATAAACTTACTCGTTCAAACTTGTTCCTCGTAGAAATTTGTTCAGATCGGTTATTAGGAATGATCATCTAAGCACTGTGAAGTCTCTTCAAAGTGTCATGTCACATAAACACCACATTGTGTCAATTCTTACCAGTTTCACATAACTCTATTCAACGCCTGCCAGATCTATGCTGGGATCTTTGTTGGGTAAGTCTATTCCGGGAAAGAGGGCCCTTGATAATGTACTGGCATGAAAGATACAGGATATGCAGGTAAGTAAGGCATGGCACAATAGATGGCAGTCCTCCAGTGCCGGCAAGGGGAATGTCAGTCAGTGTTTTGTTCTGTTGTGACAGAGACATGTAATCACCAACGGCTGGAGCTACAGAGACCTGATGATGATGCCAAATGGAGGATGAAGTTGCCAATGACTGTTCTCATGTTCTCCTGTTTCATAGGCCATGAATGTTTAGCACCTTAACAATTAACAACCCCTCGCAGCAGTCAAATCATAATAGACTGGGGTGGTCATCCGTAGGTGAGTAATTTGCCCCATGCTCGCCTCATGTCAACCGTAAAGTTGGAGCTGGCCTGCCGATGCCACTGTCACTACAGAGTTATGTAGTTGTCCAGTCAACAAACAATTAGCCAGTACTAAGAGGGTTGTATGTGTAAATGGTATGTCTTGTTTTTGGCCAGAAGCCAAGCAGAAATTCATTGTAACAGTTCCAAGAATACTTGGTTTTTGGGAAGTCATTCCACAGGGATCCCTGACAGATAACATAAGACCAACAATGACCCGCTATGTACACCTCTTTCCACAAGAAAGCAATGTCGTACGAAAACAATCCTAGCTTCTAAAATAAGCAGTACGAGACTGTTTAACAATGTATATTGCACACTTATTTCGCACAGCTATTCCTTTATACTCTGACAGTGTTAGTCATGTAATCTTTAGAAATGAACCTGTTCAAGGAAAGGCTGTGGTAGTGGCACTGCATATTTGTACATGATTATAATGTTAATCTTCTACTGGGTGGTAAAGGAGAGCCAGGGAGTTGTGGAAAGCCCCAAGTTCACTCTGCAAAAATCAGAGATAAGGCTGCTTGACCCTATGGCAAGTGTCACCCTGACTAGGGGTCAATGGCTACAATTCCCAGAAATTCGTCAGGCAGTCAGCAGGGGATTCCCACCCTCTCACAGAGCCATGGAAACTGCTGATGTAACCTTGAATCGACAGAATGTATCAACTCCTACCTCACAGCCTGACCCAAGCTATGGAAATGGGCTGTACATGGACTCCTCTCTTCAGGTGGGAGTGCCAAAAATGTGGAAAAACTATTTTTCAGCTTCCCTTTGTTCTGTTTTTAAAAAATTGGACATCGTTTCATATCTCAATTAGCAACACATTTCAAGCCTAACTTCCTTGAGCAGAGCTGTTCTGTTATCAATACTGTGACTTACCAGTTTGCGACTAGCAATGACTAGTGTGACTGACAGACCAACTTCGGTCCTGCTTTAAATGAAGTGCAGCTCATAAAGGCTTCATAAAGCATTCATAAAGACTACATAAATGTGTTACAAATCATCTTTAACCATATGTCATGCTTTGTAAAGGGTTCATAAATGTGGCATAACCACCCATGTCAAATGTGACATAAACCCGTGCTTTAAGGGCCTTATAAATCATATTAAATTGAGGCTTCAAAAAGCATTTATTACCCTGTCATGCATCTTGGTAGAACATTGCAACGCTAGGATAGTGGGTTTGAGTCCCAGGACCACCCATACTTAAAAATATATTGATGCATGACTGTAAGTCCCTTTTGATTAAAGCTTCTAAATTGTATATATTATATCATATTACTCAAACATTTCTAGGATGGCCCAACCTCTTTCCCTTTTGGGTGCACAGACAATATTGGACCTGACTTCAACCTCTCCAAAAATGCACACTCTAAAGTGCAGTCATGCACAGCAAAAACACATAAGTTAAGGCCTTGTAAAATCTGTTTCTATTTTCACCTTTTTTCAGACTTTTTTAGTAGAAAAACATTGGATTTTAACCCTTATTTTGCCAAGTAAGTTGACTGAGAACACATTCTCATTTACAGCAATGACCTGGAGAATAGTTACAGGGGAGAGGAATGAGCCAATTGGAAGCCGGGGATGATTAGATGGCCGTGATGGTACAGCCAGATTGGGAGGCAAGCTAGCAGTAAGTCACGTGATGGTTATGTATTCCATATTCAGTGATTTGCTTTGTGGCCAATGGAATGGGTGGAGTAAAAGGCCAGCAACAGTCCGTATTATTCAGAGCCCCATGACATTACACCATATATACTACACACCTTACTGAGTATTCCCTACAATATTCCCGGACAGATGTTTCTCTCTGGTTTTGTGATGTAGTTTAATATGTTCCGCCACAGTGTGACTGTTGTCTTTATGCTGTCACGGCCTTATTGTATATCACGTGGCGTATGAACGAATGCATGCACAGCTACCGGCTATAAGCCAATATGTATTCCATACACAGTGATTTTACCCATGCACAGCTACCGGCTATAAGCCAATATGTATTCCATACACAGTGATTTTACCCATGCACAGCTACCGGCTATAAGCCAATATGTATTCCATACACAGTGATTTTACCCATGCACAGCTACCAGCTATAAGCCAATATGTATTCCATACACAGTGATTTTACCCATGCACAGCTACCGGCTATAAGCCATTTGAATTGGGGGCATTAATGTGATCTTGGAAAATGTTTTTTAAACCCACATTCAATGCAAATGTCCCTTAAATATGAACACATGAATTATTGTTCATGTTTAGACAATTATTTTCATATATCATGAATACAGGTTATTGACAGTTTTCTACTATTTGTTGGGGACTTTTATTTAGAACATTTCTGAAATTCTGGGACCCAGAAGTACTTTTTTAGTGTTGCTGATCATGTGAGTTAAAAAATTAAATGCCCACTTGTGGTGCCACAGGACAGCGAAAAACAAGTAACTTAACCTTTATTTATTGTCATTTAAATTAGTTTGAGTTAGATTACATACTGTACTTACCCCAATCGTTATTTCTAATAATTTCGGTGACTTCAGAGCAATTGCTAGCTAGCCAAAATCAAGCTAGCTAGCAGGCTCAGCTAAATAAAATCCCCCTTAGATGAGGCTACGTCTCATAGTCACGTCATGAAATTTGTAAAGGAAAGAGGAATATAATAATATGAATCTAATGGAGTTTCTCATCTCCCCATTTAGAGTTTTTAGCACACCACAGAAATGCCCTTATCCAGATGGTGTGACAAAAGGCATTTCCTAACAGACCTGCTAGATTTCTTTGTTGTTACTTTTAAGGTTGGAACCAACATGCAGTATCTCCAGCAGGCAGAGACCAATAACCATTTGTCCGCCAGCTCAGGGTAAAGCTACTCTATTCACAGCTCTGTGTAATATTCAATCTAATTGCATTGCTGGACTTTTTGAAACTTAATGTATTTATTTGTATTGTTTAAAAAAAATACAAATGAAAGGAAATGTATGGTTTAAACATGTCTTTGTTTATGTGTTTTAGCTTTTATCTATGATTTGTGTAAATACATGTGTGTACATCATTAAACCTTTTTGTATGTGTTATGACCAAAGGTGTCCGACTTTATAGTCAGAACAGCATCATATGATCCAAGGCATTAATGTATGTGTTATAAATGGCCATAGGGGTATATCTTTAAATTAAGTACTGCGTCGTGAATGACCGAAGGTCTCTCAATTCAAACTAAGTAGTACAGGACACTACACAGTCAATAAATAGGTTATTAACGTTCTGCTGATTTATGAAGGTTCTCTCGTGATCCACAGGTTACTGTAGGGTGTGGGAGGTATTTAAATGTGTTTGTGTGTGTGTGTGTGTGTCAGAACCAAGATGACTTGGTGTCCAACCTGAGATGACTGCACCAAGTATTCCTCTTCTGTTCCCATGCTTGAGACCAGGGCTTGATTACAGCCTGCTACAATGGTGACAACATTCTGTAGGTGATCTTTCAGTGGGGAAGTGGATGAATGTGTCAAAGACCTGATTGGGTCGAGCACCCCACGATATGGCTAGTTTTTGTGTGCGTGTTGTGAACTGTGGAATATGTAACTTGGTTCCAGAAGAAAGACATTTTCTATTTCTTTAGGTTGGGGGATTTTATCAAGGTAAGTGTTGCTTGGTGTAATGTCATCCTCAGGTTATTGCACAAGAAATACAGTGGGGCAAAAAAGTATTTAGTCAGCCACCAATTGTGCAAGTTCTCCCACTTAAAAAAGATGAGTCCTGTAATTTTCATCATAGGTACACTTCAACTATGACAGACAAAATGAGAAAAGGAAATACAGAAAATCACATTGTAGGATTTTTAATTAATTTATTTGCAAATTATGGTGGAAAATAAGTATTTGGTCACCTACAAACAAGATTTCTGACTCTCACAGACCTGTAACTTCTTCTTTAAGAGGCTCCTCTGTCCTCTACTCATTACCTGTATTAATGGCACCTGTTTGAACTTATCAGTATAAAAGACACCTGTCCACAACCTCAAACAGTCACACTCCAAACTCCACTACGGCCAAGACCAAAGAGCTGTCAAATGACACCAGAAACAAAATTGTAGACCTGCACCAGGCTGGGAAGACTGAATCTGCAATAGGTAAGTAGCTTGGTTTGAAGAAAAACTGTGTGAGCAATTATTAGGAAATGGAAGACATACAAGTCCACTGATAATCTCCCTTGATCTGGGGCTCTACGCAAGATCTCACCCCGTGGGGTCAAAATGATCACAAGAACGGTGAGCAAAAATCCCAGAACCACACGGAGGGACCTAGTGAATGACCTGCAGAGAGCTGGGACCAAAGTAACAAAGCCTACCATCAGTAACACACTACGCCGCCGGGGACTCAAATCCTGCAGTGCCAGACGTGTCCCCCTGCTTAAGCCAGTACATGTCCAGGCCCATCTGAAGTTTGCTAGAGAGCATTTGGATGATCCAGAAGAAGATTGGGAGAATGTCATATGATCAGATAAAACCAAAATATAACTTTTTGGTAAAAACTCAATTCATCGTGTTTGGAGGACGAAGAATGCTGAGTTGCATCCAAAGAACACCATACCTACTGTGAAGCATGGGGGTGGAAACAGCTTTGGGGCTTTTTTTCTGCAAAGGGACCAGGACGACTGATCCGTGAAAGGAAAGAATGAATGGGGCCATGTATTGTGAGATTTTGAGTGAAAACCTTCCATCAGCAAGGGCATTGAAGATGAAACGTGGCTGGGTCTTTCAGCATGACAATGATCCCAAACATCGCCCGGGCAACGAAGGAGTGGCTTCGTAATAACTATTTCAAGGTCTTGGAGTGGCCGAGCCAGTCTCCAGATCTCAACCCCATAGAAAATCTTTGGAGGGAGTTGAAAGTCCGTGTTGCCTAGCAACAGCCCCAAAACATCACTGCTCTAGAGGAGATCTGCATGGAGGAATGGGCCAAAATACCAGCAAGTGTGTGAAAACCTTGTGAAGACTTACAGAAAACTTTTGACCTCTGTCATTCCCAACAAAGGGTATATAACAAAGTATTGAGATAAACGTTTGTTATTAACCAAATACTTATTTTCCACCATCATTTTCAAATACATTCATTAAAAATCCTACAATGTGATTTTCTAGATTTTTTTTCTAATTGTCTGTCATAGTTGAAGTGATGAAATGATAAATTACTGGCCTCTCTCATCTTTTTAAGTGGAAGAACTTGCACAATTGGTGGCTGACTAAATACTTTTTTGCCCCAATGTATCAATCATTCAGAGTTGGCCTTAGTGGGAGTGACCAGAGAATTCTACAGGAGTGACCTTACAGAGTAAAGTAAGTCATCAAAATTATGGCTAAACCCTGGCCATTTCCACTATTTATTTGATTTGAAACCTAACTAATGAAGGCCAAGTGTGATGCGTTGGTACACCAGACCTTCCACACATTTGGCCGATAGTGTCTGGGAATGAGATTAGGTGTAATGTGACCTTACTTTAGAGTGTATGCAATCCTTCATCAAAACATGTCACATTGTGAACCCTTTATAAAGCATGACATACTGTTATGGATGCTTTGTAACACATATAGTGCTTCTGAAGGATTTATGAACACAGTATAAGCTAAACAATTTAAAGCGGGACAAACACTTTCATAAATGTACAAACTATTTAATTTGAGTTTCACAATAAGATCAATTTAGTTCATTGGTTATATTAAACAAAAGTATTTGTAACGAAAAAAATCTATGGCAACTGAACCTATCAACTCACCAACACTTATAACAAGGCATGACTCAGATTGGCATAAATATAGTACCCACTACCTTCCGCCATGAGAAGTAGACATCAATCATTCACTTAGACAGCTTGAGCAAGGGAGCTCTATTGCATTGGGGCAAATTCAACCTGAGCTCAAATTACATCCCTTCAGTTTCATGCATCGTAGACTAGAGCTGAGAAATGTACCATGTCCTTGTCCAGTGACCTACAGAACACTGTACCTACCACAGAGAAATAAATAAAAACAGTCAATGCTTATGTCCTCAATTTCTACTTTTCTTTTTTTCCTCATCCAACAAGTCACATCACACAAGGCATTCATTAAAGCCATCCTGCCCAAGGGAAAAGGTGCTTTATTGGCTCACAAGACTACTGACCTGTATATTTGGAATTAGAAAACATTATTATAAATCATACTGTTATTCGAGATGAATTAAGACAGTTATTGCTGATGCTGTAAAATATTGTAATATAATCGTCAGTGTTGGTAGTAAGAAACCACCATTTTTAAATATAAAAACGATAAAAACAGAAGAATTGATCATTTCCTTCAGCAGACACTTGAGATGACAGACATAATGCACTTTGCTGGGATGGATTAATTTCATTGCTTTTTGCACACTATCCACCCATTTCCTGTTGACCTGTCATACATAACTGAGCATGAGCCAGAGAACATTGTGGGTCCCATAGGCCCCTTTCCCATCCACTCTGTAAACAGCCTCATTAACTGGCCACCCGATAGGCAATACAATGGAGAGTAATGCTGTGAAGGCTTGGATCTGTCCCATACATGACCAAGGAGAATAAAGTGGAGTATTACAGATGTTCTTCAATGGTTTTAGAGTTTGTCGTTTTGAGGATGGATGTGAAAAGTTCAACCATTCAGTTCCATTGTGGTCCGTCTGCATTGACAGAGCAAGAGGAGAGAGCACCTTTGTTGACATCATATACAGCCTACACTGAAGTTGAGTTTGAGAGGACAAGTCACCCAAACACCTCAGTCCCTCTAGATACTTACGGCTGCCCTTATGGCGAATTCCCCAGGACCCCCCCCCCCCTTCTGTCCATCCTTGCACCCCCCCAGAACCAGAGAGGGATGTACAGTGTAGGGTGCCTTACAGTGGGCCCTGGTCAGTTGCAACAGTGCAATAGCAGCTCTACCCAGACGTGTCAGGGAGGAGTCTCTTAAACCAGCGCCCCACTGCCACGTCCACCCTCATCACCAGGGTCACGCCCACCAGCACAAACACACTGCTCACCAGGAACCCTGAGGCCTCAAACATCAACCTGCAAATATATAGGAAACATGTTAGAGAAGACATAATGCTTAATAGCATGCTAGAGAAGATATAATGCTTAATAGCATGCTAGAGAAGATATAATGCTTAATAGCATGCTAGAGAAGACAGATGACACATTTTGAGAGCATGACCAGGGACAAACCCAGTAACACAGAGTAGGAAGGAATGACACAAAGCCAATACTGTGGTTACTGTGAGTTGGTAAAGATACTTACTTGGGTGCAAAAACCTTCCACACCATTAAATGTCTCCTGAGGATAGCAGCTGCACAGACTGATGCAAAGACCTGAAAGAGGGGAGAGGAGGTCCTGAGTCAAATGGCAGAGCAGTAGCGTGTGTGTTAGGGATGGGCATGGTAATTCTACTATCCGAATGGATGTTATTATTCAAACACTTGTGAGAGTATTCATTTTGATAAACGTAGGTCTATTTTAAAACGTTGTCTAACTGAAATGGTCCAAGTTACTTTGTTATATACAAGCATATTTTCATGAAATTCTTAACTTAATAAAAACTTTTAAAATGTAGTGTTTATGTACGGTCCATTGAGCTACTGCTGCTTCAGACATCACATGGCTGACAGTACACTGTTTACAGCTGTAAATGTAGCCTACATTTCTGAGGACACACAAAGTGATTATTTTAATATCATTGTCTCTCTCATGGACTATGGGTTAAGTTTGACATGAAAAGGCATTTTATACTATTACAGCATTTATCCCTCGGGTTAGCCCTGACAACGATATGCTATTTTCCCCACTTCAAACATCAATTAGCCTACAGGCACGCACCAACAGAGACCTGACACAGATCAATGCAAAACTCTCACCAGAACAGAATCAGTTCTACAATTGCAAACGTCAACTTCTCTTTCACTGTTGCTGTTAGCCTAGGCTTCTGTTAGCCAGAAACTACCGGAAAATAGCACCCAGAAAACAACTGTGTTTGTGACATTTTGCGTCATTCTGATTAGTCAAGAGCAATATTTTGATGATTTAAATCAAATTAAAATATGCATGGTATTATTCTAATAGTGCTTACCTGTGCCCCGTTAATGAAGAGGTAGCGTGTTGCGAGCTGTAGAAGGGCAGAACTGAACTGCTGGGGACTCTCCCTTAGTCTCATCTCCATGATAGCATGGTCCTGTCCTTCCTCCCCACCTCCCCCTCTTCCTCCTCGTCCCCCTCGCACCTCACACACCAGTGGCCAGAAGAGAAGCAGCGGACAAGCCACTGTATTCACAAACATACAGACACATCAGCATAAACTGAGCATCATATTCATGATCAATATTCAGGTACACTGTGTAGCCATCAATTAACTTAAGAGGTTGTCAGTATTGAAGTGTGGTACGGTATGACGCATAGACTGAAATAATGTCAGGAGGGATATGATTATAGCCACATTAACCAGGATGTCAATCAACCTAAATACATTAGAATTCTTACTGTACAACACAGTAAACGGGTGAGTACCTGCAAAGAGGATGTGTGAGGAGAAGGTGTTGAGGGTGACCAGTGAAGCGGGGAGTATGGTGCCCGTGTGCCCACCAGGGAAGCCCACAAAGGCAGCAGCCCACTGGATGGATGGGAACGTAGGCAGATGGCCTGTGGCATGGAAGAACTGAGTGGCAGCCAGGGACCACAGCATTACCGGGGTCCAGGGCACAGAAAAGCCACCTGGCAGAGGGAGAGACAAGTCAAATCAAAGAAAAACCTTATTGGTCACACACACATGTTTGGCAAATGTTACTGCAGGTGTAGCAAAATGCTAGTGTTCCTAGCTCTAACAGTGCAGTAATATCTAACAATACACACAAATCGAAAAAGTAAAAGAATGGAATTAAGAAATATTAGGATTGTCTGTATGCATTTATGTATCTAGGTATGCACACTACCATTCAAAGGTTTGGGCCACTTAGAAATGTCCTTGTTTTTGAAATAAAAGCACATTTTCGTCCATTAAAATAACATCAACTTGATCAGAAATACAGTGTAGACATTGTTAATGTTGTAAATGACTATTGTAGCTGGAAACGGAAGATTTTATATGGAATATCTACATAGGTTTACAGAGGCCCATTATCAGCAACCATCACTCCTGTGTTCCATTGGCATGTTGTGTTAGCTAATCCAAGTTGATCATTTTAAAAGGGTAATTGATCATTAGAAAACCCTTTCGCAATTATGTTAGCACAGCTGAAAGCTGTTGTCCTGATTAAAGAAGCAATAAAACTGACTTTCTTTAGACCAGTTGAGTATCTGGAGCATCAGCATTTGTGGGTTTGATTAGAGGCTCAAAATGGCCAGAAATAAAGAATTTTCTTCTGAAACTCGTCTGTCTATTCTAATTCTGAGAAAATGGCAAGAAACTGAATATCTCGTGCAACGCTGTGTACTACTCCCTTCACAGAACAGCGCAAACTGGCTCTAACCAGAATAGAAAGAGGAGTGGGAGGACTCGGTGCACAACTGAGCAAGAGGACAAGTACATTAGAGTGTCTAGTTTGAGAAACAGATGCCTCACAAGTCCTCAACTGGCAGCTTCATTAAATAGTACCAGTAAAACACCAGTCTCAATGTCAACAGTGAAGAGACGACTCCGGGATGCTGGCCTTCTAGGCAGATTTGCAAAGAAAAAAAAAACATCTCTCAGACTGGCCAATAAAAATAAAAGATTAAGATGGGGAAAAGAACACAGACACTGGACAGAGGAAGATTGGAAAAAAGGGTTATGGACAGACAAATCTAAGTTTGAGGTGTTTGGATCACAAAGAAGAACATTTGTGAGACGCGGAAAAATGAGAAGATGCTGGAGGAGTGCTTGACACCATCTGTCAAGCATAGTGGAGGCAATGTGATGGTCTGGGGTGCTTTGGTGGCAGTAAAGTGGGAGATTTGTACAGGGTAAAAGAGATCTTGAAGAAGGAAGGCTATCACTCCATTCTGCAACGCCATACACTGTGGAAGGCACTTCATTGGAGCCAATTTCCTCCTACAACAGGACAATGACCTAAAGCACAGCTCCAAACTATGCAACAACTATTTAGGGGAGAAGCAGTCAGCTGGTATTCTGTCTATAATGGAGTGGCCAGTACAGTCACTGGATCTCAATCCTATTCAGCTGTTGTGGGAGCAGCTTTACCGTATGGTACGTAAGAAGTGCTCATCAAGCCAATCCAACTTGTGGGAGGTGCTTCAGGAAGCATGGGGTGAAATCTCTACAGATTCCCACAACAAATTGACAACTAGAATGACAAAGGTCTGCAAGGCTGTAATTGCTGCAAATGGAGTATTCTTTGATGAAAGCAAAGTTTGAAGGACAATTTCAATTAAAAATCCTTATTTATAACCTTGTCAACGTCTTGACTATATTTCCAATTCACTTTGCAACTAATTTCATGTATGTTTTTATGGAAAACATGGACATTTCTAAGTGACCCCAAACCTTTGAACGGTTGTGTATTTACAGTGCACCCGGAAAGTATTTAGCCCCCTTGACTTTTTCCACGTTGTTACATTACAGCTTTATTCTAACATTTGATTAAATAGTTTTTTTCTGTGTGAGATACACACACACACACACACACACACACACACACACACACACAATCAAAAGTTTGGACACGCCTACTCATTCAAGGGTTCTTATTTCTACTACATTCTACATTGTAGAATAATAGTGAAGACATCAAAACAATTAAATAACACATATGGAATCATGTAGTAACCAAAACAAAGTGTTGAGAAAAATATATTTGAGATTTCTTCAAAGTAGCCACCCTTTGCCAAGAGTGTGCAAAGCTGCAAAAGCATTCTGACAATCAGCTTCACCAGGAATGCTTTTCAAACAGTCTTGAAGGAGTTCCCACGTATGCTGAGCACTTGTTGGCTACTTTTCCTTCTCTCTGCGGTCCAACTCATCCCAAACCATCTAAATTGGGTTGAGGTCATGTGATTGTGGAGGCCAGGTCATCTGATGTAGCACTCCATCACTCTCCTTCTTGGTCAAATAGCCCTTACACAGCCTGGAGGTGTGTTTGGGGTCATTTTCATGTTGAAAAACAAATGATAGTCCCACTAAGCGCAAACCAGATGGGATGGCATATCACTGCAGAATGTTGTGGTAGCCATGCTGGTTAAGTGTGCCTTGAATTCTAAATGAATCACTGACCGTGTCATCAGCAAAGCACCCCCACAACTCCTCCTCCATACTTCACGGTGGGAACCACACATGGGGAGATCATCCGTTCACCTACTCTGCATCTCACAAAGACACTCTGAAGCATTTATTTGGGCTGCTATTTCTGAGGCTGGTACCTCTAATGAAAGTATCCCCAGCAGCAGAGGTAACTCTGGCTCTTCCTTTCCTGTGGCAGTCATCATGAGAGCCAGTTTCATCACTGCGCTTGATGGTTTTTATGACTGCACTTGAAGAAACTTTCAATGTTCTTGAAATTTTCTGGATTGACTGAGCTTGACTGTTTCTCCTTGCTTATTTGAGCTGTTATTGCCATAATATAGACTTGGTAGTTGACAAAATATGGCTACCTTCTGTATACCACCACTACCTTGGCACAACACAACTGATTGGCTCAAATGCATTAAGGTGGAGAGAAATTAACTTTTAACAAGTCACACTTGCTAATTAAAATGCATTCCAGGTGACTACCTCACGAAGCTGGCTGAATGAATGACAAGAGTGTGCAAAGCTGTCATTAAGGCAAAGGGTGGACACTTTGAAGAATCTAAAATAGATAACATTTGTTAAATTCCATGTGTTATTTCATAGTTTGTCTTCACTATTCTATTCACTATTCTACAATGTAGAAAATTGCAAACATAAAGAAAAGCCCTTGCAAATTAATTCATCCCCCTTGGCGTTTTTCCTATTTTGTTGCATTACAACCTGTAATTTAAATGGATTTTTATTTGGATTTCATGTAATGGACATACACAAAATAGTCCAAATTGGTGAAGTGAAATGGGGGGGGGGGGAATTGGTGTGTGCACATGTATTCACCCCCTTTGCTATGAAGCTCCTAAATAAGATCTGGTGCAACCAATTACCTTCAGAAGTTACATAATTAGTTAAATAAAGATCACCTGTGTGCAATCTAAGTGTCACATGATCAGTATATATACACATACATACATACATACATACATATACATACATACATACATACATACATACATACATACATACATACATACATACATACATACATACATACATACATACATACATACATACACCTGCTCTGAAAGGCAGCAGAGTCTGCAACACCACTAAGCAGCACCTCGAAGACCAAGGAGCTCTCCAAACAGGTCAGGTACAAAGTCGGAGAAGTACAGATCAGGTTTGGGTTATAAAAAAAATATCTGAAACTTTTAACATTCCACGGAGTACCATTAAATTAAAGATTATGCACCACAACAAACCTGCCAAGAGGGCCACCCACCAAAACTCACAGACCAGGCAAAGAGGGCATTAATCAGAGGCAAAAAAAGAGACCAAAGATAACCCTGAAGGAGCTACAAAGCTCCACAGCGGAGATTGGAGTATCTGTCCACTGGACTACTTTAAGCCTACCCTCCACAGAGCTGGGCTTTATGGAAGATTGGCCAGACAAAAGCCATTGCTTAAAGACAAAAATAAGCAAACACGTTTGGTGTTCGCCAAAGGGCATGGGAGAGACTCCCCAAACATATGGAAGAAGGTACTCTGGTCAGATGAGACTAAAATTGAGCTTTGTGGCCATCAAGGAAAATGCTATGTTTGGCACAAACCCAACACCTCTCATCACCCCAAGAATACCATCCTCACAGTGAAGCATGGGGGTGGCAGCATCATGCTGTGGAATGTTTTTAATCTACAGGGACTTTGAAATTGGTCAGAATTGAAGGAATGATGGATTGCACCAAATACAGGGAAATTCTTGAGGGAAACCTGTTTCAGTCTTCCAGAGATTTGAGACTGGGACGGAGGTTCACCTTCCAGCAGGACAATGACCCTAAGCATACTGCTAAAGCAACACTAGAGTGGTTTAAGGGAAACATTTAAATGTCTTGGAATGGTCTAGTCAAAGCCCAGACCTTAATCCAATTGAGAATCTGTGGTAGGACTTAAAAGATTGGATTGCTGTACACCAGCAGAACCCATCCAACTTGAAGGAGCTGGAGCAGTTTTGCCCATACCAGTAATTGCTGCAAAAGGTGGCTCTACAAAGTATTGATTTTGGAGGGGTGAATAGTTATGCACACTCAAGTTCAATTTATTTGGTCTTATTTCTTGTTTGTCTCACAATAAAAAACATTTTGCATCTTCAAAGTGATAGGGATGTTGTGTAAATCAAATGACACAAACCCTTCAAAAAAATCTAGTTTAATTCCAGGTTGTAAGGCAACAAAATAGGAAAAATGTCAAGGGGGGTGAATACTTTTGCAAGGCACTGTATATTCTGAAGAATAGTATAATGTACAGCAATAGTTAAATAGGATAGGCATTGACTACAATACAGTATATACATATGAAGTGGGTAAAACCTGTACGTAAACATTATTAAAGTAACCCGTGTTCAATGACTATGTACATAGGGCAGCAACCTGGTGGTAGCCGGCCAGTGACAGTTACTAAAGTTCAGGGCAGGGTAGAAATAAGTCAGAGGCAAATAAGATAAATCCATAATCATTAGTATCTCTAGTAGTTAGTTTGAGACAAACATGCAACATATGCAAAAGTAAAAATTACAGGCATGTTATTGAAGATGAAAAGAGGACCAAATAGTCAGACCATTGATCACACACTGTGAGCAGCTTACCAGAGTGCGACCCCTGCAGGGCGTTGAGGGTAGTGGAGGAGGCGTGAATCTGCAGCAGGGCTCCCATCTCCAGGAGCAGCAGCAGGAAGGACAGGGACATGCCCTCTGGATGCAGCAGCAGCAGGCCCAGCCCTAGCAGGCCGCACAGCAGGACCACGGGGGCCGAGTAGACCGTACCCAGACCGTAGGCCTCCACGGCTGGCCGGTCGCCCCCCTCGGGAACCCTGGCTGGTTCTCCATCCTCCAGGGAGCGGCGCATGCGCTGGTAGAGCTGGGGGATAAGGTGGTGCAGCTCTGCCTGGGTGCTGATACCCGTGCTGGCCCGGTAGCGGGGTGGGGGGAGCGATACAGGGCCTCGGACAGGGGTTGCAGCCCTGCTTTTGATAAATACGGTGAGCGGGTCCAGCCATAGCAGCGCCAGCCCTATGCCCAGCAGAGAGAAAGCAACCCTAGGGAGGGCCCGCTGGCCCAAGCTGATCAGTTCAGCCAGGTTCCGAAAGCTGTCCTCTGGGGTGGCAGCCACAGCCCAGTGGAGCCCCAAACAGACAGACAGCAGAGGCAGGATCCAGCGGGCCGTGAACACCGTGCCACCAGGGCTGTTCAGGTTGCCGTAGTGCCGCAGCCAGCGCCGCAGCAGGTAGGTCCAGGCGCCCAGAGAGGCCAGAGACAGGATGTAGTGTAGGTTCTTCAGACGGCTGTCCTGCACCCGTGACAGGGGGGAGAGGAATGGGGAGGGCTGGCAGGAGCCCTGCTCCTCACGACAGCCGTGGAAGAAGAGGGAGAGGTAGAGAGAGCCCACTAACACCCCCAGGCAGGCCAGGAAGGTGCTGCTCTCCCTCCTTACAGCTAAGGGGGATAGAACCGGGGAGGGCAGCAGCCCGGCGGGTTTCAGGGGGTCATGGACAGGGGGTAGCAGGAGGCCGTCCCAGTTGAGATGGAAGGGGACATAGAGACTCATGGAAAAAAGCAGAAAGGTGACCACACGGCCCTCTGCTATTACATAGCTGTCAGAGAGCAGGGAGGCACAGCGCAGGAGGAGCACCAGAAGGGGAGGGGTTAATAGGAAGCGAGGCAGGGTCAGCCAGCCACGTCTTGGGGTCACCTCTCCACCAACAGCCGCTGTAGTCTTCCTGGCCTGTTGGGCTCTCCAGAGGACCAGTACCTCAGAGGAGAGGGCTGCAGCCGCCAGGCACCAGGACCCCTCAGCATAGCCTTGGGTGAACAGCTGACTTGCAGCCACACACACCCCCACCACAGTGGCTGCCACCAGAGGGACCCTCAGCAGACCACTCTCCCTCACCAGCACAGAGGACATCTCAGAGAGGACGTAACACAGCACACAGGCACACGCCAGGACAGCTATGCCGGCAGCCATCTTGGCTGGGTTGAAGTGGGCCCAGGTGGCGCGGCAGGTGTCCCGGACAGAGGTCAGGTACCCCTGCAGGGAGGCCACTAGTTCTGGGGTGGGAGAGCGGCCCTCTTTGACGGTGCTGAGGTACTTGGAGGAGAGGCGGGAGAAGTCTGCCTGCAGCTGAGACAGACTCTCTGGAGGGATGTCATTGGCCATGCTGGAATAGGTCTCTAGGAAACGGTTGACCTTTAAAAAGACAAAAAGGGTCAAATTTAGAATTTGTGTGGTCACGATACCAGAATTTTGGCTTTGATACCGACACCAGGTTTAGCATTACCATGCCCGATACCACGTCAAAACAAGATGTATTAGCCAAAGTCACAGAACGGGACTTGATCCAGAAAGATCTTTTGAGTTCAATATTATTTGACATTTTTCAGAGATAGCCATGTATGTATGCATTAATGAATCCATTTTACAATCAATTTGACTTTGTTTTTACCAATATATACTGAACAAAAATATAAACGCAACATGTAAAGGGTTGGTTCCATGTTTCATGAGCTGAAATAAAAGATTGCAGAAATTATCCATTCACACAAATTGCTTATTTCTCTCCAATGTTGTGCACAAATTTGTTTACATCCTTGTTAGTGAGCATTTCTCCTTTGCCAAGATAATCCATCCACCTGACAGGTGTGACATATCAAGAAGCTGAATAAACAGCTTGATCGTTACATATGCCAGCCCAGGACCTCCGGCTTCTTCACCTGCAGGATCGTCTGAAACTGAGGAGTAATTTCTGTCTGTAATAAAGTCCTTTTGTGGGGAAAAGCTTTCTGATTGGCTACGCCTGGCTCCCCATTAGGCCCACCC
Organism: Oncorhynchus gorbuscha; assembly: GCF_021184085.1. Taxonomy (NCBI): domain Eukaryota; kingdom Metazoa; phylum Chordata; class Actinopteri; order Salmoniformes; family Salmonidae; genus Oncorhynchus; species Oncorhynchus gorbuscha. The sequence goes on along the minus strand of NC_060183.1, from coordinate 49,798,742 downwards.
ATGGCCTAATGAATTTATTTCAATTGACTGAAATTGTTGTGTTTATATTTCTGTTTGGTATAACTTCATAACAGTAATCATTTATTTGAATGGTAAATATTTATTTTAACTTTATTTAACTAGGCAAGTCAGTTAAGAACAAATTCTTATTTTCAATGACGGCCTAGGAACAGTTGCATTAACACCCCCAGGCATTATGGTTTGCATATTATCACAAACAAAGTACAAGGGTCATGAATTGATGTCAGCTTCAGCTAGCAAGGAAAGTTTGCCTACAAAGCTGGAAGCTACCTGTATCTTCTTGCATTGTAAAGTGTTCTAGCCTGTAATGGAAATTGTTTTCTGAACAGTTGCAACATTTCTACATGCCATATTATTGAAGTGTGTTAACTTCAGTGTAGCATGAGTGAGGAGCTAACCCAGCAGCCCAGACTCCCAGTGAGGGAAGCAGTTCCTCAGTACAGGCTAAAGCTAGCAATAAATAAGTGGAGCAGGTACAGTGAGCTTGTGCTATAAGGGGACATCAGATGCACTGATAGAGTTAATCCTCTCTCAAATCAGTAGATGATGTGAGAGAAGTACTGAAAGTAACAACAATTCTAGTACTGACTAATTTTCCATGTTATAGCATCAAAAAAGTACAGAAATTTCAGTATACTGTACAACACCTAATAATCCAAATTAATATAAGCTCGTATTCATGGTTAGAATATGCACAGAAATGTGCAGTCAATTGTAATGTTCAACATACATCACGTGTGCATCTGATATGATAACAGATCTTTGGGATTACCTGTTTGGCATTGATCCACAGTGCCTCTGCCTGGCTGAGACTTGCTGGTGCACCCCCTGTCTGGCTTTCTGCAGGGAACAGAGGCAGTAGGACCTGTCCCACACTGCTGTAGGGGATGGGGATGCCCAGGAGCAGGGCAAGGGTAGGCACCAGGTCTGTCTGGGGCACCACCTCAGGATCACTCTACAGGGAGACAGAAACAAAACAAGGGTCATTCAATGTGGAATGATCAATGCAACACTCACTATTCATATCATGATTGTTGAGGATATTATAGGAATGGTGGGAATGTGCAGCTGCTATACTCACCTTGGAAGGGGATGCTGGAAAGAGGGGAGAGGGGCTGTAGAGGAAGATGGCAGCATCAGTCTCCTTCTGGCTCTCCCCCCCGTGGTCACCTGTATCTGTCATACCGTGATCTCCCATAACCACTAACAGGGTGTCATTCTGCAGCCGATCAAGCACAGATCTTGGGGACAAAACAATGGTCAGACTGGCAGAGCCATGGTATGTCACCTGACATACCGCACACAGTATTTTAGAGAGCATTGTACAAATGCAATCCTAAAGATAGTTCTTTAAAATGGCATTGATATTACATTCTGTACTACTGAATCTAAGAGTGTATGAAATAGCCTAGTGCTACTGTGACCACAGAGACCTTATAATTCCCACTGACCTGATGACCCCATCCATCTGGGTGAGCTTGTCAGCCATGGCCGGGTGGTCAGGACCAAACCTGTGGCCACAGTGATCCACCCCCAGGAAGTGAGCTACCAGCACATCCCAGTCATCACTTACCACTGAGGAAGAGAGGAGAGAGAGATGTGAAGGAGAAGCCAATACTGTACACCACAAATACAAATGTGTCTGGCTGTCTGCCAATGCTTACTGATGTTGTACAGGTGCTGCAGAATTCCATTGTCCACTGTGTGCAGATCCTTGACATTGAAAGAGGGGAAGGGCAGGGAACGGTGGAACTTTTTTGGGAAGAGACTTTCCCATGTGTCATCACCCATGAAGACCACTCTCTTGCCTATAGAAAGGAGAAAGGGAATAATCAGGCAAAGCTGAGTTCAAATTTTTGTCATGTCCCATGTGTGCCTTTCTGAGCATAACCTTGAATGTTTTACTTACAGGGTGGCGAATTGAGCCAGACTTTATAGACTGTCACTCACCCACTTCTGCTAGCTGGTGAACTAGGTTGTCCTCCAGGATGGCACTGGAGGCAAAGTTATTGCCCACATCAATGAAGGTGGGCAGGGAGCCTGTGGTGAAGCCCTTGATCCTCTGCATAGTGGTGGTGGGGGGGTCGGCACGGAATGGGAACAGGCGGGCATGGGAGGGCTTTGATGAGGTCACTTCCTCCAGCACGGGCAGCTTGTTCTCGAAAGGGCGGGGCTCTTTGTTCGCAGGGTCAAAGCGGGCAAAGTCGATCTTCAGGGCGTCTATGATGAGAACCACAGCCTTGCGGAAGCGTGGCTGTCCTTTGCAGAAGTCCCCCTGCTGGTCCCCTGGCAGCAAAACATCCCCACAGGTGCTGGTCCGGTTGACCTCCAGCCTCACCAGCAGGAAGCCACCCACAAACAGGAAGATGCCAATGTAGAACATGGCACATAGCCACAAGAGCAGAACTAGGATGGGGAGTCTCTTCATCCTAGGGACAGATCATAGACTGTATATGGGCCAAATGCATGAGTGTAGAAACAATTTGCTGGTTGTAGCTGAAATCTTGATCATGACATAAAAATGTCAATAGCCAACTGATAATCACGGTAATTGCTATAATAGCAGCATTTCTAACATGATTTAAAAAATAGTGTAGAATCTTGCAATATATGTACAGATTCAACCTCTATGGAACAGCAAACTGGCTAGCGTTCGCTAGCTACTGGTACACAGGAGGTGCCATAGCATCCATAACCATGGGCCAAAAAGTGAAATTATCTGACGTGTCTTTTCCTTAAGACTTTAAGACTGGCTTCGTTAGATTTCAAGTTAGCGAGCTGGACTTGTAACTTGTTACCACGTAGCTATTTACATGATCTGTTTTAAATGCAACAGCCAAAACGCTTATCAGTTGCTAGTGCTAGTTAGCCTAGGTACCAACCTGTACATTTACTAGCTAACGTTACTGACCTTGTAGAGCTCCGTTTTGTCCTCTCTGAGACGGGGCTTGTCGACAACGAGTGTATACACGAGAGCCAGCAACGAGACAGGTGCCTCAGATACACACAGTGCGATAATATTCCCTCTTACCTTCATTGGGACTCCAGTTCAGCTATTCATTCAACTGCCAGCGCCTAACAGAGCAGAAGCGCATGTCCCTACACGGTCACCTCTCGCTGTAACCCCACTTCCGCTATATACTTCTTCTTTGTTATTATTGTGGTCTGCATTTTTTTTTAGAATTGCATGCTACCACCTACTGTGTCGGCTGTGTATCAGCCTACTATTCTGTAGTACGAATTAATTACACAATGTGAAAACATTGCCCTACCAAGTAACCCTGCACACATTAAAATCTCACCACTATTCCACTACTTTGACCCTATCTGATCCTACTCCAGGCCAGCAGTCTGGGAGGACGGAACACTATCGTTCAAAACATCCTGTAACACTTCAGCAGTAAAATCTAAGACACCCAAGTACTTCTCTGCAACTGCCACCACAACATCTATCCTCTGTGATTTACGTTCCATTCCTGCGGTACAATCGACAACCAGGGCCATGAACACCAAATAAGCAACCTTACTGAAGCACGTTATTCATATCACTATAGGCCTCGGCCTACTCACAGGTATCCTCTTAGGATCCCTCACCCTGGACCCATTTTCCTCTACTATTCTCTTCACTGCCTCAGCATACGACACCTTCTGCACTACTCTGACCCTGGCAACCTCAACCTGCCTTTCTCTCAATGGACACCTCTGATAGAAAATGAAGTCAACTAGTAAAATACTACTTGAGTAAAAGTCTAAATGTATCTGGTTTTAAATATACGTAAGTATCAAAAGTAAATGTATTTGCTAAAATATACTTAAGTTTCAAAATAATAAATAATGATTTCAAATTCCTTATATTAAACAAACCAGACGGCACCGTTAATTTGATTTGATCTACGGATAGCCAGGGGCATACTCCAACACTCAAACATAAATTACAAAGTATATGTGTTTAGTTTGTCCGCCAGATCAGATGCAGTAGGGATGACCAGGGATGTTCTCTTGATATCTGTGTAAATTGGACCATTTTCCTGTCCTGCTATGAATTCAAAATGTAAAGAGTACTTTTGGGTGTCGGGAAAAATGTATGTAGTAAAAAGTACATTAATTTCTTTAGGAATGTAGTGAGGTAAAAGTAGTCAAAAATAGAAATAGAAAAGTAAAGTACAGATACACCAAAACACTTTAGTACTTTAGAGTATTTTTACTTAAGTACTTTACACCACTGTTACACACACATTTTTTCCACCAATACTACACATTCCTTTGTACAGACAGTGTCTTCTCTGGTCTATGGTGACCTTCGTACTGCAACATATGGAAAGTGCTGGAAATTCAGACTCGGAATATTGTCATGGCCTACATAACAATGATTAAAAACATCTGAAAGTGTTAGAAATATTAAACATTCACAATGTATTTTTTATTATATTTACAATAATTTAAACGTATATTTTTTTCAGGAAACATCATCTGGAAAGATAATCGCCAAAGTTCCATTTCCCCTATCAACAGGGGGACGTGTTTAACCAATGCACCAATTTGATGTTGTAACTTCGTTTCCTGAATCGGCCGAGGGTCACACATGAACAAATATTCATTCATTTCACCTAAACCACATAGCTACATATCAGCCAACAATTACGTTAAGAAAATGTTCCGAACATTGTTCCGGACTGGCGGTGCCCTTTTAATGGTAAGACACATGCTAATTCAAGCTAGCTAACGTTAGGTAATTACTGTTACTCTACTGAGTTCGCATGCTACTGTACGCCAGCTAGCTTGCTATCATGTGTTCACTGAGATGTTAGTCCGCTAACTAGATAACTAGTTAGATTATATATAGTCAGTTCGTCAAATATCTGCGCTGCTAAAACTGCCCTGGTGTACTTTAAGTGCTGTTGTTGTGAAGGTGAAACGCAAAGTGGTAGGCCACACAAACTCACTGAATGGGACCACCAAGTCTGTCCTCCGTTTTGAACACTCGCCACCGAGTTCCAAACTGCCTCTGGAAGCAATGTCAACTGTTTGTCGAGAGCTTCTTGAAATGGGCTTCCAACTTTGTGGCAGCAGTTTGGGGAGGGCCATTCCTGTTTCAGGATGACAAAGCCCCTGTGCATAAAGCGAGGTTCCAATTGATGTGGAAGAACTTGACTGGCCTGCACGGAGCTCTGACTTTAAACCCCATCGAACACCTTTGGGATGAATTGGAAAGCTGATGTGAGCCAGGCCTGATCGCCTAACATCAGTGCCCGCCCTCACTAATGCTCTTGTGTTTGAATGGAAGCAAGTCCCTGCAGCAATGTTCCAACATCTAGTGGAAAGCCTTCCCAGAAGAGTGGATGCTGTTAGAGCAGCAAAGAGGGGACCAACTCCATGATAATGCCCATGATTTTGGAATGAGATGTACGACGAGCAGGTGTCCACACTTTTGGCTGTATGTCATTGGCCAGTTGAAAATGCCATCAACAATACAATCAAATCAAGTTGTATTTGTCACATTAGCTGAATGGTGTTTTCAGAGTTTATAAACCTAAATCTGTCATCTTTGTTGCTATTATATTTAGTGTTGCACGGTAATATCATGGTACCAAAACGTTTATGAACCAACATTTTAGAATACCATTTCATTTGATAGATACTACTGACTTTTTCAGCCCTACCCATCTGAAGAACCTGCTTGTGCCTGTTATAAAATCTTTATAAAGTCAGTTTTGTCTATAAATTCAGTTGAATTTAAGCTACATCCGTAAGTCTCTTGTATGTGCAGATCCAAAAATATCCACTTTCATGTGCATATCAATTGTGGCATCTGTAGTCGCCAACCGCATTCCCTATCAGCATTCCCACACTCACCTGCTTCTCGCCGTCCACTCTGCTCGCATCTATTCCTCAGTCAGTTTGAAAAAAATATATAATTTTGCCTGGATGCAGACCCTGATGAGTCTTCTGTTACAATGTATCAACATTGCTCTTTGTATCATTTCATCACCTGTTATAACCAAGAGCACAGATCAGTCTGAGTAGCCTTTGCAAGCTCACTCTCATACAGCCTCTGAGTGTCGGAATGGAAAAAGCACCGCTCCGCGACAGATATGCTTGCAGCTTTACAGCAAAAAAAAGGCTTTTCTCTAGCCTAAATGGTTCCAAAAATGTGCCATATTACCAGAGAAGCCTTTTTTCTTTCTATCGGGATTCACACTCATTTTATATAATTTCACAAACCATGTCGAGGGACACCTTAAACTAATCCTGGGTCGCTAATTAGTGGTTTGATAATATGCAATGTTGTTCTGTCATGTTACCTAGCTAGCTAACAACCTGGTAACTTGACAGTAGGTTTAGGCACATTTTAATGGCACTTACAGAAAGGAAAATAACCTGCTACTCATGAGATGTGCTTAAAAAGGTAGGATTCATATAGGCTTAATGTAAGCCTAAACTATCGTGTGCCTCCTATAGCCTGTTCTGGATTGTGAAGAGACGTCTTGTGGGGTATGCATGGATGTCTGAGCTGTGTGCTATTAGTTTAAACAGACAGCTCGGTGCATTCAGCTTGTCAACACTTCTTACAAAAACAAGTAGTGATGAAGTCAATTTTGAGCCATGAGAGATTGACATGTATATTTAAGGGCCAGCTTTGCTGCCCTGTTCTGAGCCAACTGTCATTTTCCTAAGTCCCTCTCTGTGGCACCTAATCACATGACTGAACAGTAGTCCAGGTGCAACAAAACTAGGGCGTGAATGTAAAGCCATAACACACGTTTTTCCAGCCGTAGACTATGATTGATAATGTCAAAAGCCGCACTGAAGTTAACTAAGGGTTGGTAACAGGCTGATTGGTCGACTATTTGAGCCAGTAAAGGGGGCTTTACAATTCTTGGGTAGCATAACTACTTTTGCTTCCCTCCAGAACTGAGGGCACCCACATTTCTAGTAGGCTTTGATTGAATATATGGCAAATAGGAGTGGAAACATTGTCTGCTATTATCCTCAGTAATTTCCTATACAAGTTGTCAGACCCTGGTGGTTTGTCCATTGTTGATAGACAACCATCATTTTTTCACCTATTCCACACACACAATTCAAAATGACAATGCTTGTCTTTCAAAATGTGGTCAGTTATACTTGTAGTGTTTGTTGCTGGCATGTCATGCCAGCAACAAACAAAAAAATCATTAAACTAGTTGCCAATATAAGTGGATTTTTGGGATGAATGAGCCATGTGATTCAATGAATGATGGAGCTGAGTTTACCCTTTTGCCCAAAATGTAATTTAAGATGTTCCAAAGCTTTTTACTTTCATTCTTTATCATGTATCTTTGTTTCATAGTGTAGTTTCTTTTTTTAAATTCAGTTTAGTCACATGATTTCTCCATTTGAAGTATGTTTGCCAATTGGTTGTTCAGCCAGACTTATTTGCCATTCATTTTTCCTCATCCCTCTCAACCATATAATGTTTAAATTCTTCATCAATCCAAGGGGGTTTAATAGTCTTTAGTCATTTTCTTAATGAGTGCATGCTTTTTTGTAACTGTAATAAGCAATTTTATAAATGTGTCAAGTGCAGTGTCTGGTTGCTCCTCATTACACACCATGGACCAGCAAATGTTCTTTATATCATCAACATAGGAATCACTACAGAACGTATTCTATGACCTCATACTTTGGTTTTCCAATATATGGCTACTATATTGTGATCATTACATCCAATGGATTTGGATACTGCTTTCAAAGCTTATTTCTGCAGCACTAGTAAAGATGTGATAAATACATGTTGATTTCATTCCTGTGCTGTTTGTAACTACCCTTGTCAGTTGACTGATAATCTGAACCAGGTTGCAAGCACTGGTTACAGTTTGAAGCTTTTTCTTGACTGTGCAGTTTGAAATCCACTGATATCACCCAGACAATATAGAGGTATATCACATACATTATCAAGAATTTCAGACATATTATCCATATACTGACTGTTAGCACTTGGTGTTCTACAACAGCTTTAGAAAAGTTTGTGGCCATACGCACATCCTTAACATAGGTGCCGGGATAATGAATACTAGTATAGAACAACAAGAAGCAGCTTCCCACAGGAATGGGCTTTAGATGAGGCAGATGAACCAGTAGCCATATTATTTAAACAGTATTTAACATGAGATCCTCTCTTCGCTTTACAGGAGTGTGGTTCGTAATATAGACCGCAACACCGCCCCCATGGCATTTCTGTATTTTTCGTAGATGTCATAACCATGTATTGCTACCACTGTATCATCAAAGTTATTATTATCTAAGTGAGTTTCAGAGATAGACTATGAATGTCATCTATAACTAGCAAGTTATTCATTTCATGAACCTTGTTTCTTAGGCTACATATGTTAATGTGGGCTATTTTTAGCACTTTTCTGGGATGCTTGATTGTCTTTATTGCTAAAGCTGATCAGAAGTAGACATGCTCGTGTTGTTTGTTTGAGCTGATAGTGCAGGGTGAGCTGCACATGATGGACTTCCTACTAGGGCACACCGCCTCAGTGCTAATAGTATTACTCTGGTTCATAGGCACATGATTACTGCATACAATAGCTGTTGGATCAACAGACACATTCAGGGCATTTAGAAGGACAAATGAAGTTACTTATGTTGTTTGCCAACGCCCCTGAGCTAATGTACATGTGATGCCGCATTATGACAATTTAGCAACACAATGGTAGGGATTAACTGAGCTGGTCTTGGGTCATTAAGTCATTCTCAACGTGAAATGCGTGGACAGGGTCCAGGAGCCAAGATGATTTGGATCAATCCGTCATTCCTGTAGAGCATCTTCTATTTCCAGAAGGTGTCGAAGTTATCTATAAAAGTGATTTCAACAGAACTACAGTAATCTTTTAGCCAGGTGTGTAATGCCAGTAACCTGCTGAATCTTTCACAACCGCGGCTAGACAATGGTACCGGACCTGAAATAATTGGCTGCTTTTTGGAATCTTTCAGTGCAAGAATCAGTTATTTGAAAATCAATTTTCAGAAGTTCCGAGCTAGCCCTCGTCATTTGACCCCACATGGACTACGACAGCGTCAGCTCCCGGCATCTGTCTTAGAACAGTCAGAAGCTGCCTTGTAATGTCCTGTACTCCGTGCTCCAGCATAGCACAGGGTTTTTTCCCCGGGAGCCAAGATGTTTCTTGGTTTCTGTTCATCTCTCTACTTTTGGAAATATTTATATTGACAGTACATTTGTACATCCACTGTGTATCTGCACAGCCACTACTCATTCTCTTATAGCTCTATGTTCTCTCTACCTATTTGTATATAATGTATGTAAACACTGTAAATTCTAAGGTCAGTGTTCTGTCTCTTAATGTTGTCTCTAAATGTTGTCTATCACTAGCAGCACCATATCACCAAGTACAATTCTGAGTGTGTAAATGTACTTGGTGAATAAAGGTGATTCTGAAGTTGCAACTCTCATGGAGTAACCTTCTGATGCAACAATGTGTAATGTACATTGATGGTGATTTTATTGTTTCGCTCCAGCATTCCCAGAGAACAGTGCCCACAGTCCCAGCATTGTGGGTGACACAAGCCCAGCAGCGATGGGCGTCCAGTCTGCCCATGAACACTGTGGTTCTGTTTGTGCCACAACAAGAATCTTGGGTTGTGGAAAGGATGGGCCGCTTCCACCGCATCTTAGAGCCGGTAATTTAACCATTGTTTTCCAATTAGCCAGTGATCTGCACCCTTAATTACTTTCACACTATTTCACAGTTTATATCCCAAATGCATAAAAATGATAAATGTACTAATTTGTCTTTCACTTTTCTGGATATTCTGTAGGGCTTGAATTTCCTAATACCAATACTGGACAAAATCCGTTATGTGCAAAGTCTTAAAGAGATAGTTATTGATGTCCCAGAGCAGTCTGCGGTCTCTTTAGGTGAGTGACAACTGTCACTGTTGTCTTCACTGTAAGTCAGTCTTCATTATTCTCAGTCAGTCCTTGTCTCGGAATTAACTGATATCTGATTACATCCACAGATAATGTGACACTACAGATAGATGGAGTCCTCTATCTTAGGATATTGGATCCTTTTAAGGTATGTTTGTGAAGTCCATGATTTCTTGAGGTTGTTGTTCATGGACGTTTTTGCTTTGTTTGTAGATATTGATTACAAGATGTACTTCCTTCCAGGCCAGCTATGGAGTTGAGGACCCAGAGTATGCTGTCACCCAACTTGCCCAGACCACCATGCGGTCAGAGCTGGGAAAACTGACCCTGGACAAAGTATTCAGGGTGAGTCTCGGTTCTTTTTTACAAATTGTGTTTGTGATATTTTTTTAACCTAATTTCCTTGTTTTATATTTCTCCAGGAAAGAGAGACCCTTAATACCAACATAGTCCACTCCATCAACCAGGCGTCAGATGATTGGGGAATCCGTTGCCTTCGTTATGAAATCAAGGATATACATGTTCCACCACGTGTCAAAGAGTCCATGCAGATGCAGGTGAGAGGGGCTGCCACTGCTGCCAACAAACTGGGAGACAGGTCTTGAACCTCAAACTATTTCTGAGCATGATCTTATTTATAGATTAGTGATACATTGCACATTATTAAGAATTAGCCTATCAGTTTTGTATGTTTACACCCTTTCTGACTGCCTTCCGTTGTTTAGGTGGAGGCAGAGCGCAAGAAGAGAGCCACTGTGCTGGAGTCTGAAGGTCACAAGGAAGCAGCCATCAACGTTGCTGAGGGTCGCAAGCAAGCTCAGATCCTGGCCTCGGAAGGACAGAAAACAGAACAGATCAACAAAGCAGCTGGTAGGTTAATACACGTATCTAGATGACTTAAGGCCTTTGTTAACTACTAAGGATGGTGTGAAAGCTGGACCGTTGTTTTTGATGTGAGTTTTGTCTGTTAGAACGGCTTCTGTTTGCTTTATCTGCCTTAGTTGAATGTAAGTCGATCTAGATAAGTGTCTGCTAAATTACGTAAATGTTTCTGTTGTGCGAGGCAGCTTGATGTACTGAGCTTTCAGAAAGTATTCAGTCCCCTTTTTCCACGTTACAGCCTTACTCTAAAATTGATTAAATAAACTCAGCAAAAAAAGAAACATCCTCTCACTGTCAACTACGTTTATTTTCAGCAAACTTAACATGTACATATTTGTGAACATGAACATAACAGGATTCAATAACTGAGACATAAACTGAACAAGTTCCACAGACATGTGACTAACAGCAATGGAATAATGTGTCCCTGAACAAAGGGGTGGTCAAAATCAAAAGTAACAGTCCGTATCTGATGTAGCCACCAGCTGCATTAAGAACTGCAGTGGATCTCCTCCTCATGGACTGCACCAGATTTGCCAGTTCTTGCTATGAGATGTTACACCCACTCTTCCACCAAGGCACCTGCAAGTTCCCGGACATTTCTGGGGGGAATGGCCCTAGCCCTCACCCTCCAATCCAACAGGTCCCAGACGTGCTCAATGGCCATGGCAGAACACTGACATTCCTGTCTTGCAGGAAATCACTCACAGAACGAGCAGTATGGCTGGTGGCATTGTCATGCTGGAGGGTCATGTCAGGATGAGCCTGCAGGAAGGGTACCACATGAGGGAGGAGGATGTCTTCCTTATAACGCACAGCATTGAAATTGCCGGCAATGACAACAAGCTCAGTCCAATGATGCTGTGACACACTGCCCCAGACCATGACGGACCCTCCACCTCCAAATCGATCCCGCTCCAGAGTACAGGCCTCGGTGTAACGGCCATTCCTTCGACGATAAACACGATTTCGACCATCAGCCCTGGTGAGACAAAACTGTGACTCGTCAGTGAAGAGCACTTTTTGCCAGTCCTGTGTGGTCCAGCGACGGTGGGTTTGCCTTACAACAGGCCTACTAGACCTCAATCCAGCCTCTCTCAGCCTATTGCGGACAGTCTGAGCACTGATGAAGGGATTGTGCGTTCCTGGTGTAACTCAGGCAATTGTTGTTGCCATCCTGTACCTATCCCGCAGGTGTGATGTTCGGATGTACCGATCCTGTGCAGGTGTTGTTACATGTGGTCTGCCACTGCGAGGATGATCAGCTGTCCGTCCTGTCTCCCTGTACCTGTCTCCCTCTAGTGGTTCTGTAGCTCAGTTGGTAGAGCATGGCGCTTGTAACGCCAGGGTAGTGGGTTCGATTCCCGGGACCACCCATACGTAGAATGTATGCACACATGACTGTAAGTCGCTTTGGATAAAAGCGTCTGCTAAATGGCATATTATTATCTTAGTTGTCCAAAGTTTTGTGACCTTAATTACCTACCATCTGTAAGCTGTTAGTGTCTTAACGACCGTTCCACAGGTGCAGGTTTGTTAATTGTTTATGAGTCATTGAACAAGCATGGTCAACAGTGTTTAAACCCTTTACATTGAAGATCTGTGAAAATATTTGGATTTTTACGAATTATCTTTGAAACACAGGGTCCTGAAAAAGGGTCATTTTTTTTTGCTTGAGTTGATGTTTTTTTCCTCATCAATCTACACAAAATACCCCAAAATGACAAACCAAAAACACATTTTTAGAAATGTTTGCCAATTTATTTAAAATAAACATACCTTATTTACAAAAGTATTCAGACTCTTTCCTATGAGACTCGAAATTGAGCTCAGGTGCATCCTGTTTCAATTGAACTTCCTTAAGATGTTTTTACAACTTGATTGGAGTCCACCTGTGGTAAATTCAATTGATTAGACATGATTTGGAAAGGCACACAGCTGTCTATATAAGGTCCCTCAGTTGACAGTGCCTGTCAGAGCAAAAACCAAGCCACGGGATGAAGGAATTGTCCGTAGAGCTTCTAGTCAGGATAGTGTTTTGTCTCAGATTTGAGGAAGGGTACCAAAACATTTCTGCAGCATTGCATGTCCCCAAGATCACATTGGCCTCCATCATTCTTAAATGGAAGAAGTTTGGTGTAACGGTTTTCTTCCGCTGAAGGAGAGGAGGACCAAAATGCAGCGTGGTTTGAGTTCAACATGTTTAATCAAGATTATACATGAGAACACTACAAAATACAAAACAACAAAAGTGGAAACCGAAACAGTCCTATCTGGTGCAATGAAACAGACAGAAGACAATCACCCACAAAATACCCAAAGAACATGGCTGTCTAAATATGGTTCCCTATCAGAGACAATGACAGACAGCTGCCTCTAATTGAGAACCAATCTAGGCAACCATAGACATACAACACTACCTAGAATGGAAACAGCCCCATAAACATACAAAACCCCTAGACCAGACAAAACACACAAATCCCCCAAGTCAAACCCTGACCTAACCAAAATAATAAAGAAAGTTATCTTTGTTTTCTTTATTATTTTGGTTAGGTCAGGGCGTGACATTTGGAACCACCAAGACTTCCTCGAGCTGGCCGCTTGACCAAACTGAGCAATCGGGGGAGAAGGGCCTTGGTCAGGGAGGTGACCAAGAACCCAATGGTCACTCTAACAGAGCTCCAAAGTTCCTCTGTGGATATGGGAGAACCTTCCAGAAGGACAACCATCTCTGCAGCACTCCACCAATCAGTCGTTTACGGTAGAGTGGCCAGACGGAAGCCACTCCTCAGTAAAAGGCACATGACAGCCCGCTTGGAGTTTGCCTCAAGGCACCCAAAGGACTCCTAACCATGACAAACATGATTCTCTGGTCTGATGGAAACCAATATCAAACTCTTTGGCCTGAATGCCAAGCATAGCGTCTGGAGGAAACCTGGCACCATCGCTATGGTGAAGCATGGTGGTGGTTGCATGCTGTGGGGATGTTTTTCAGCGGCAGGGACTGGAGACTAGTCAGGATCTAGGGAAAGATGAACAGAGCAAAGTACAGAACGAACCTTTATGAAAACCTGCTCCAGAGCGCTCAGGGCCTCGTCCCTAAGCACACAGCCAAGGCACCATTTTCATGTTTTAACATTTATGAATAGCCAGGGGCACATTCCAACACTCAGTGCGTGAATTTGACCATTTTCTATGTCCTGCTAAGCATTCAAAATGTAATGAGTACTTTTGGGTATCAGGTAAAAATTACATTATTTTCTTCAGGAATGTGGTAAAGTTAAAGTTGTCAAATATAAATAGTAAAGTACAAATACACCAAAAAAGTACTTAAGTAGTACTTAAGTATTTTTTATTTAAGTACTTTACACCACTGGACTAGTGGTTTCTGGACAAGTCTCTGAATGTGCTTGAGTGGCCCAGCCTGAGCCCGGACTTGAACTGGAGAGACCTGAAAATAGCTGTGCAGCGACACTCCCCATCCAACCTGCCAGAGCTTGAGAGGATCTGCAGAGAAGAATGGGAGAAACTCCCCAAATACAGGTGTGCCAAGCTTGTAGCGTCATACCCAAGAAGACTCTAGGCTGTAATCGCTGCAAAGGGTGCTTCAATAAAGTACTGAGTAAAGGGTCTGAATACCTATGTAAATGTGAGATTTCAGTTTTTTTATTTTTAATAAATCTGCCCAAATTTCAGAAATCCTGTTTTTGCTTTGTCATTATGGCGTATTGTGTATAGATTTAGGAGAAATAAAACAACTTCGCTAGAGGTTGACCTATTATGATTGTTTTTCAACTACGATACAGATTAATCGGCCAATTTAAAAATACATGTTTTTTATAATTTTTTACATTTAAAGAAAATGTATTTTATTTGTAAAATGACAATTACAGCAATACTGAATGAACACTTTTATTTAATATAATACATCAATCAAATCTATTTAGTCTCAAATAAATTATTAAACATGTTCAATTTGGTTTAAATAATGCAAAAACAAAGTGTTGGAGCAGAAAGTAAAAATGCAATATGTGCCATGTATAAAAGCTAACGTTTAAGTTCCTTGCTCAGAACATGAGAACATATGAAAACTGGTGGTTCCTTTTAAACATGAGTCTTCAATATTCCCAGTTAAGAAGTTTTAAGGTTGTTGTTATTATAGGACTATTTCTGTAACGTAATAACATTTGGAAAAAGTCAAGTGGTCTGAGTACTTTCGAATGCACTGAACAAGTACACCCACTTGACAGGACGCTAGCCTTTGTGACCGTTTCTGATTAGACTCTTATCTTCACCTAGGTGAGGCCAATGCTGTCTTAGCCAAAGCAGACGCCAAAGCTAAGGCTATCCGGCTGTTGTCAGACGCTCTAGCTGAACAGGTAAAATAGTTGTGATGGCTTAATTGTGTGTGTGTGTGTGTGCGTGCATCTAGATGGCACATTGACCCAACTGATTGTGTTTCGAACAGAATGGAAACGCTGCAGCTTCCCTCAGCGTGGCTGAGCAATACGTCTCCGCTTTCTCCAACCTGGCCAAAGAGTCCAACACCATCCTGCTGCCCTCCAACTCTGGTGACATCAGTGGCATGGTCACACAGGTCGGTCTCTGTTTAAGAAACAATTTAATTATGTGTGATTGCTCAGCCCATCCTCCCTGATCCTCCCTTTCAACACACCCCTGTCTCTCCGTCTTCTCTCTCAGAACAGTAACAGTCTATATCTTCCCCTTCCCCTCAGGCTATGACTATTTATGGCAGCCTGGCTAAGCAGAGCTCAAAAAAGTTAGAAAGTGTGTCCCCAGAGTGGGCGATGGAGAAGAGTGAGGAGCTTGTACCACCAGCCCAGTAGTGAAGGATGTCAAGACTACTCAAAGCAGTCACCGAACCCGAAGCAGTGACAGACAACCATGAGGCGCCAAGGCATTGTTGCCTGGTCAGCACCACCACTGTCTGGCCCAAAGGACACACTATCTGTTGCAGATTGAAGGACATTGAAACAGGAACAGGATAAGAACATAAAGACTTGTTTAGAGGCCTGGAAACATCAACCCATTTTGGAGGATTCATGTCACTTACACATTGTTTAATTTTGATTGAGTGTTATTGCACACATTACATACATATGTTCCAATTACAAATCCACAAGCTGTCATATTGGTACTCTTCTCTTGCATCAAATACCAAATGACTGCGATGATCGAAAACTAGTAACCTGATTTAGAGCGTTCTGTTTAAGTGCTGTATTGTTGTCTTTTATATTTCCAACTGTTTGTCCTTCATATGTTTTCATTTCAATATGTCATGAATGTTTTCCTTCATGTGAGAGCTTGTGACCTTACATTAAGAGCCTCTAAGGGTCAGAGCAAGCAGAGGAGGGAAAAAGGTCAGGTATATGAATAGAAGTTAGGATGCAATTTTTCCTGTGAAATAAAACATTCAACTTCAACAAACTATTTCCATCCAAGGTCATTTTCTTACAAGTACTTTTGGTGACTTAACTTGATGTAGTTTATAATTTACACAGGCATCTTTCTTCTCCTAATTGGTCTTGACCAATCACATCACATCTTTTTCAGAGCTGATCTGATTGGTCAAAATACCAATTAATGAAAAGAATGATGCCTGTGTAAATTATAAACTACATCAAGTTAAGTCACCAAAAGTACTTGTAAGAAAATGACCTTGGATGGAAATAGTTTGTTGAAGTGGAATGTTTTATTTCACACCAATACCGACTGGGAAGGGGCCTCTGTTTTGGAGGAAGGTTTTGCATAACATTGCAAATTTATTGATTTAAATGGCCAATATACCGATAATGGTCATCCACGATGATACTGTCACTATTAAGGGAATTGTGATTGACTTTAGGGAGGATTGTAAACACCTCATCACAATAAATCTTGGTTTGAATAATTTGGAAGTAGACATAGCAGTGATTTCCAGTAATTTCTTTCTACATATTGTAGTAAATATACATACAGAAGTCATGCTCTCTGAAAATGACAACTATCTCAGTGAGATTTCTCCTAAAGTGCAATTTTCTGACGATTTTTCACCTTCGACATCAGATGTATGCATGTTACACATAGAAAAAGCCTCAGGGGGGGGCTGTTGTTATTCAGTGGTAGTTTGTCTACAAAGCTGCTTTACAGCCTTTCTTAACCATTTCTGATGCACCGTGACTGGGGGCTCAACTCCTTATGTCGTCCTCCATCCTCATTTCGCCTGCTTTCGAAAAATGTCAAAGATTATCTCGGTGGCAAAGAGAGGAAACGTGGAAACAAATGCCTTTGTATGAAATGAGACTAGGCCGCTAGCACTTTATCAGGCAGGAGGAATCCCAAAATATGTGTTAAGTGCCCCAAACATTAAGCTGCTTTTGCCAGACATTTTATAGATCAAAGGATAAGTAGAGAATATTTTTCTCCTCAGATTTTAAAATGCGTTCATGCTACCCGTAGGGAGGATGCTCTTGTGCATCCTCTGCCGAAGTAGATAATCGAGGAGGTGAGCATACTGTTCGTCTACTAACGAATTGACACTTCGACCACCTACCGGTCTCTGGGTCACAGAGGAGAGGATGGAATTTTGTTTAATTGAGAATTGTTCAATATCGTCAATTATCCCATGAACCACCCAATCAAAGCTTTACATGCTAACCAAACCACCTCTGCGCCATCTTGCGTATGTTGATTTTCACTATCCCCACCAGATGTGTTCATGACACGCAGGTTAAAATACCAAAACCAACTGTGAACCAGCTATATTGGTCAAATTCTAGGTTATCCTGATGGTTTTTAGACATGACATCACTCAGACTCAACAATGACAAGGTATTGGCCACCTAGATATGTACATAATGTAGTTTATTTGAAATAGGAAACACTGTCAGCATAAAATATAATAGTCTAGAATATCCATGTGAATGGACAATAAAGGGCTATCAAAATGTACTGTTGATGGCATCATTGTTTGTGATATTGTAGGATTTACTCATGTGACAGCATTGCTTCCAAGCAGTTTTTTGATCGTTTTAATCATTAAGAAAATTACTCCAATCCTTAGTAGTTATTTATTTATTCTTTCAGCATGGGTTGTTGTCATTTGACACATTTTACTGAACATACATTGGGAAATTTCTATCCATTTATGTCTCTAGATTTTAATCCTTAAGGGAAGATTAATATGTAGCCTTATGTTCTGTGCAAATTTAATATAGGCCTATATTTAGACCAAAAAGAAACACTTTTTAAATTCTATATTTTTTGTACAGGTGAAAACTACAAAACAGGCCACTAACTGGGAGCGACAACTCTGCGTCACCACCTGTTCCCTCAATTTGTGGATTTTAGTCTCTCTTCATTGATTGGTCAGAACCTTCTGTACGGTCCGACCTTTTCAGAGATTATGCTCACTCAATGGATGGACTAGATGTCATTAGAGAGTATTTCGGCGCCGCCCTCTTATCTCGGTGCCGCCCTCTTATCTCGGTGCCGCCCTCTTATCTCGGTGCCCTCAGGTTAGTCTAATGAATTTTATCATGGCGTGCCCGTGGCAGGGGGCTATTGCTCTCTGCCGAACCTTTATGTTTCTCTTTACAGCATCTCAAGCCCACCTGTAACAACTTAAAAAAAGTGATTGGAGACATTGTTTGTAATGTTACCGGGCTGAGCGCATTTTTTTCTGAGACGTTTGGTACATTTTTTAACTAGAGGGATTGTCAGAGAAAAGCTCTTGCCATGTCTCTACTTTGTGTAAGAGGTGAGTTATTCCTTTTTTCTTTAATACATTTTCATATATTTTGGACTTCATAAATCGAAAGCAGAACAATTGTTTCAAGTGAAGTAACGTTAGATTGTGAAACCCAGCAGTAACCGGTTTGAAAGCCGGATAGACCAAACTGGATGAATTGAACTTTTACGGCCGTGATTGTTTGTTTTTTCCTTGTTGAAACAAAGTTGTTTCCGTATGTGTCTTCCTTATGTAGATGTAAAAGAAACGCTCGACGTTAATGTATTGTAAAAAAAATAGTTTATTTAGGCATTTTTATTTGGATTTTGAGATTATCTATTACATAATTCTGAGATGGGAGCAGTCACCTCTACCACCAGCTGTTGTCCAGTGTTTCTGCTCTTGTCAGCTGATTTAACGTTTGTTAGTTTGACATGTCAGTCTCCATATTACAACATTAGGAAAAAGCAGTTTTACTTGCAAATATTTTTTGCTTGTGTAATGGTTGAAATTGGCTATCAAAAGTATATTTAGAATTTGGTTGACTTTTATATCAAGTAAACCAAAGCCACCTAAATTAGAATATTGTATGATTGTGTGCTCTTACGGTACACAATCGGGTTTTGCAATCGTGTTATCGTTTGTAGTGTGTGTGATTGAGACACTGGACAGCCTTTTATCTTCAGTTTGTGTGGTGTCTAAGATCACCATTGCCATGTCCTCTAAACATCTCATTTACTTAAGAAAGAGTAGCCTATAATCCAATTTGTTTGGTAGTGTTTCTGCTTAACATCTGAAGTGTCTTAACAATACTGTATTCTACAGTTCAGGTAACATTTAGCAAATAAGGTTGTCTAAAGTGAAATAAGTGTCAACTTAGCCAAAACCACATTCTCCTCTTATACATGTGTAATATACAGCCGTTATTCATTCATGCTTGACTGGCATTTTTGTTGGTTAAGCTGGCTGCACATGTTTTTCAATTATTTTTCTGGGGGTACTTGATACTGGCACAATTTATGCTTGTGCAGTGACTCCTTGTTCAATTGATGATGTAATTAGTCATTGAAATTATGCACAAAATACCATCAAGGAATAGAGGCAAAAAATACAATTTTGCTTCACTGAGTTCTCTGAACTTCTCAATTATTTATACTGTAAGAAAAGCTTTTCCCTCTTTTTTTTCCGTTCTGAAAAATACAAAAATGAGGCAAAATATCACTCGGATATATCTATTAATGAAACTGAAAAATAACGACTAGTATCCGACTAGTTTTATTAGCTCCCCCTCTGTCGTCAATACCTGTGGTTCAGGATCAATACCCATGGCTCTTCGGCTGGTACGGGAAATCTCTCTTTTTGGCACTGAGGGAAATGGGATGAAAAACAGGCAGGTGTTGACTGTCAAGTCTTTCAGACCTATCTCCATCAAGACTAATGATGTTTAAACAACATTTTATGCCTCACATCTCATTTTAGTATATATAGCAGACCAGGTAATAGACCAGTGTCAATCATGCTTGAAGCGTTATTTTCATTATATCTTCAAACATATTTTGGCAGGTACATAATGGCACAGATGTGTGATTGTGGTCAGTAGTAACAGCAGTTGGCAGAGGCACTTTTTGATGGAATTTGTGCCTTGTCACAATTTCATTGTAATCTGGCTCCTCCTAACAAGTGAGGCGTCTAAGTTGTTAGCTCACCTAATTGAGTCAATGGCTTTTGTTGTCACGTCCAGACTTACAGCAGGTGCATGATACCAGATGGTGATGTAATAAAACAATATAAATGGTATCTGTCTTCTCTTGGCATCTCTCCATGGGCTAACCTTAATTCTCCCCATCCAGTAGAATCTTGTTTGACACCTCATTAGGCCAAGCCTCAACCTGGGCCCGTCACAGGCCAGAAGAGATTAGGGCTTGTGGCAGTGTATGGGTCATGAGGAGTCTGGACTGGTGAACACAGCACATCCAGAAACAAACACTCTAATTTATAGTAATTTAGCATCTTTGTTTAATATGCTGTGGTTTCCTCGAACATGTTCGTCCTAGAAAATGTACAACATACATTTATTGATTAGTATTGAGAAAATGGAAACTGGAGCCACCGTAGTTTAGTCTACCAACCCAAACATAGTAGTAGTGCATTGAATCCTAGACCGGATGGTCAGCCTGTATGTGATTGTCTGCTGTGACTCACCCCTTCCCCTGTACAGCAGTGTCATGGTTTTTTGTTTATTTATTGCCCATAGAAAGGCCCATCTCCATGGTGATGTCTTTACACAACAGATATGTGTTCTACCCCTCCAAGTGTGACAGGTGGACAGTCACAGAGACCCATGCTGTGTGTGGATCAGGGCTGGGCTGGGTGGACAGTACACATGGACCTCTCATAATAATATGGTCCTGCAAACCTAGGGATTCTATTGTGTGGATGCTGAATAGGCATCCTGGTTTGGTAGATGATTATTATTGCAGACTGAGTGTTTTAGGAGTACCACCAAGCCTTTTCAAATGCTAAGTGTGCCATTGACATGGAGAGGGATTTATTCTGTGGCTCCTATGAATAAACTCTGATGTGTGTGTCTCAGTGCTATAAAAAAGTGTTTGTGACAGTCTTGATGAAATGAAAGCACACTGCGTGAGGAAATGGGCCATGTTGACTTTGTCACAGATTCAGCTGCGTCAATAATCTGATGTATAGATAAGAGGGACAGAAGGATAGCTTGAGATGTATGGTCTAGGCCTATAAATCAAGAAGATGTCATGTTGACAGGGCGAAAGAGAATTGGTCAGAGAGGACAGCGAGATTGAGTATAAAGTGCAGTGAGAGCGAGGGAGAGAGCTGAGAGATTGCAACAGTAATCCCCTGGCCATCTGTTGCTCTGTCTCGCTCGCTCTGTCTCTGTTTCTCTCTGCTCTCTGGTCTGCTTTCCCGCCCATAAGCTCCACCTGATCAGCTCCAGTGCAGTGTGTAAATACAGAACAATAGAAGCCTCTGACCCTGCTCTTCTCTTCCTGTCTCCCTGTACCGCCTGACAACACTCCCTAGGCATGCGTGGCCGGAGTAAGCAGTGTGTCCGTCCCATCCACAATGTGGTCACGTGACTTGCCTCCTCTGACCCCAATTTAAGGGTTACCAGTACTAATCCTCCGAGCTGAGTAACAATCGCAAGCCAGGCAGGTGTCCAGTGGATTCACTGGTGGAAATCCCTTAACTCAATATTCAAATGCACCTTGTGCTGGGCTGCTGGCAACTCTCAAACGTATCTTAAAATTTGACTGGATGTGATCAATGATATAGTTGGTATGTAGTATTCTTATTGGACCTTTTTTCTGTCTTATCATTTTATTACTCTGCTGCTGTGTTTCCAGTCTACTAAAACTAATATATACCCTATCTTCAATTATATATAGCCAATTGTTTCCTTTTACTGCTTTGGTTACAGTTAGGGTTCTTTTGTTGTTCCTATCATATGGCAAAGAAACAAAGCTATGGTCAGACATCAGGTGAGCACACAGTAGAGCAGATTAGTAAACAGTAGGTTGATAGGGGAACTGAGCAACTGCCCCTGGCCAAACACTGATGGCTTCCTCCAGTCACAAAGATGGACGGCTGAGCAGAATAGCGATAAGAATCAGTTTCCATCATAATGGCCCTCTGCTCTGTTCGCCTCTGCTTACAATGACGTCAGCTTGATTGGGACATCATGCCTGCCGTCGTGCCAG
The DNA here is from genome assembly GCF_021184085.1 of Oncorhynchus gorbuscha. NCBI lineage: Eukaryota > Metazoa > Chordata > Actinopteri > Salmoniformes > Salmonidae > Oncorhynchus > Oncorhynchus gorbuscha. Next base: position 49,776,445 of record NC_060183.1, on the reverse strand, counting down.
CTCAGGCCAGAGTCACAGTCTGGTGGCCTAGAAGAGCCTCTCTGGAAACACTGACGTCACACTCCTGACCCTCTGCTTTTCCACTGCTCCCTTTCCTATTTCTGCAGAGCCAGTGGGAGAATCGCAATTGGATTTCCTTGGTTCCTACAAGAGGAAAGATGGAAATAAATGAGCTTGTATGAAATGACTCTTCTCTAGCGCGTCATCATCAGGAAAATGACAATTACAGAAGTGGAATCCCAAAATAATGTGTAAAGTGATGAATGTAGCTAGTTGTGCTAGACTTTTTATATATAGAAGGATAAGTAGCGTATCAATTTGTGCGCATGCTTTTCTCATCTGAGAAAACAGCAGTTTCAAAGGGAGTGTGGTGGATTACAAACTCTTCTGCGGTAGAATACACCTGAACATACTCCCCCACAGGAGGCAATCTAGGAGAGGAGCAAATTCCTCCGGTCACCTATTAACTAATTGATGCTCCAACACATGGCGACCGCTTGTCGGTTTCCGGGTCCTGGAGGGAGTCGTCGGAGTGGACAGACCTTTGCCCATTTGGGAATATCTCTGTGTGTGTAGAGAATGGAAGATGGCAGGTGCATTTTGAAAGCGCTCTCTCCTCCACCTCCTCCATTTCCCTCCTTGGGGTCATCTCTTTGCCACGTGGTTGCTGGGGAGATTAAGGGGATAACTAAGATGGGCAAATAAAGAGCGCCACACTCTTGGGCTGCATGTTATTCTAGCTGTGGACAGAGCAAGAGAGGGGGAAGAGCTGTACGTGCTGATATTAAAATCATGTAGAGTCTGCTCCTGTCACTCACCGCCACCCGATCCTGCCCATCTGCCATCCCAGCCCTGTCGTTTAGTCGCTGGTACATAAGGCTGAAGCAGTATTCACAATTAATCCCCTCTAAACAGTCTTTCAAATCCATAACCCTTATTGTATAGATACAGGAAATGTCTAAAGTCAGCCAGGTCTAAAAATACACGAGTGCACTAGATGAGTGCTCTCGTTGTCCACATAGTAGATGAAAAGAGAATTTGCTAATTGTTTTGTTTTATAAACATCTGGTAGGCTTAGCATCATATCATTGCCCTTGTTGTATGTTACATTCTGCTTTGTGATACCTATATTTCGTGTAGATTAATCTGCCATTCAACCAATGACTACCTTTTCACCATTCTGATGTTTCACACACCTTACACTGGAATGATAGGTATGACTTTGACTTTCTGTGAACTGAAGGTCATTAGGTCAACATTAGGCTATCCCTAGACTTGTGAAATATCTTCATGCCTAGAAGAGCTTTCAGGCTTCTGTCATAATGGTCCATTTTAAGTTTAAAAAATATATATATGCAGAGGAAGTTTGGTGAAACTAATTCTGTCTGAATTGTCCACTGGAAAAACGGACATGCTGTGGTAACATTTATATAACTGACGTTCTATAGTAATACTAGTCCTGTGTGAATAGGATTTAGGGCTCTCCATATTCCAGTCTATCAGGGTTTTGTCCAGGCAAAGGTTGGGATTATGGCTCCAGTGCCAGAGAACATAGCCCTCCCAGATAGGCTAAGTCAGTACGTGAGTGGATTGTGTATTATGGGATTTGACTGTGAAAGATTACAGCACAATATGAAAGTGTGGCCTGACAGAGTAGTGGTAAATTTACATTTACATCTGAATATTTACATGAGAAATTGATAACCTTGTAACATGTTATTTTAACTCCTTTTTATGATGTTCAATGGTGTATTGAAACATAATGGTTTCTTTTGGTTTTAAAATATTGATGTTTTCAGCCTTGCTGTTCTCCATCGGAATAACTAAGCAGTTTTTATGAAATTATCCCACATCTTTAAGGTTTAAATTCATTTTTTGTGAGTATTTAGTGATTGTCTAAAATGTGAGAGGCTGGTGTTTTCTGCTGCTAGGTTGAGAGGATATTGTAATGTAATGCTGATGTAATGGATGGCCACGTCTCACCCTCAACCGATTCCTACTCGATGCTTCATCAACACGTGCTCCATCTGTTGGTCTGCATACATTATTCATTCATTTTTCAGGCCTCACCTACACATGTCATGTGCTCTTTTTTTCTGTGGTTGTGGTTGGTGTTTTTGTGACTGGTCCCTGATTCACCAATTGGCATGCACTGCTGGGTTACACTCAACATGATGGATCTGACTGCAGCCTCTCAGGGGATGCCATTGAGGAGACCATGAAGTGACCACGGGATCACAGTCATTGTACACAATGTAGTCTACAGCAATTTGTTTCTGATAAAGCTGTGTGATATCCCTGAAGTAAGTCATGAGCAGGGATACTGACTTGCTGTTTCTTTAAAAATTGAAACACATCTTTGATATTTCTAATGGTTATTTTATGTTTCTTTCTTTTTCAGTAAAGAAAGCCAAGCTACATGGATCACGGGGTAAGTCCTTAAACTCTTTAGTTTGGTGTTGTCTTTGAATGTTGTCCCAAACTAGGACCTTGTGGGTGTGTCATAAATATGTTAGCTATTTTGACAGTGGGAATTATGGGCAGAACACCTGGCATTAGCGTAATAAACGCAACAAATAAGTTATAGGTCTGACGAGGGTTTCACCACTCACTGGCCAATGAAAACCTGCTCCGAAGCTTTTTGAGGTTGTAATAAACAGAGCGGTGTCTGTTTTCTACCTACAAATACAGCGGGGAGAAGAAGTATTTGATGCACTGCTGATTTTGCAGGTTTTCCTACTTACAAAGCATGTAGAGGTCTAATTTTTATCATAGGTACACTTCAACTGTGAGAGACTGAATCTAAAACAAAAATCCAGAAAATCACATTGTATGATTTAAAAAAAAAAAGTAATTAATTTGTTTTTTATTGCATGACATAAATATTTGATCACCTACCAACAGTAAGAATTCCGGCTCTCACAGACATGTTAGTTTTTCTTTAAGAAGCCCTCCTGTTCTCCACTCATTACCTGTATTAACTGCACCTGTTTGAACTTGTTACCTGTATAAGAGACACCTGCCCACACACTCACTCAAACAGACTCCAACCTCTCCACAATGGCCAGGGAGCTGTGTAAGGACATCAGGGATAAAATTGTAGACCTGCACAAGGCTGGGATGGGCTACAGGACAATAGACAAGCAGCTTGGTGGGAAGGCAACAACTGTTGGTGCAATTATTAGAAAATGGAAGAAGTTCAAGATGACGGTCAATCACCCTCGGTCTGGGGCTCCATGCAAGATCTCACCTCATAGGGCATCAATGATCATGAGGAAGGTGAGGGATCAGCCCAGAACTAAACGGCAGGACCTGGTCAATGACCTGAAGAGAGCTGGGACCACAGTCTCAAAGAAAACCATTAGTAACACACTACGCCGTCATGGATTAAAATCCTGCAGCGCAAGCAAGGTCCCCCTGCTCAAGCCAACGCATGTCCAGGCCCGTCTGAAGTTTGCCAATGACCATCTGGATGATCCAGAGGAGGAATGGGAGAAGGTCATGTTTTCTGATCAGACAAAAATAGAGCTTTTTGGTGTAAACTCCACTCGCTGTGTTTGGAGGAAGAAGGCTGAGTACAACACCAGGAATACCATCCCAACAGTGAAGCATGGAGGTGGAAACATCATTCTTTGGGGATGCTTTTCTGCAAAGGGGACAGGACGACTGCACTGTATTGAGGGGTGGATGGATGAGGCCATGTATCGCGAAATCTTGGCCAACAACCTACTTCCCTCAGTAAGAGCATTGAAGATAGGTCGAGTCTTCCAGCATGACAACGACCCAAAACACAGCCAGGGCAACTAAGGAGTGGCTCCGTAAGAAGCACCTCAAGGTCCTGGAGTGGCCTAGCCAGTCTCCAGACCTGAACCCAATAGAAAATCTTTGAAGGGAGCTGAAAGTCTGTATTACCCAGTGACAGCCCCGAAACCTGAAGGATCTGGAGAAGGTCTGTATGGAGGAGTGGGACAAAATCCCTGCTGCAGTGTGTGCAAACCTGGTCAAGAACTACAGGAAATGTATGATCTCTGTAATTGCAAACAAAGGTTTCTGTACCAAATATTAAGGTCTGCTTTTCTGATGTATCAAATACTTATGTAATGCAATAAAATGCTAATTACTTACTTAAAAATCATACAATTTGATTTTCTGGATTTTTGTTTTAGATTCCGTGTCTCACAGTTGACGTGTACCTATGATAAAAGTAGGAAAACCTGCAAAATCGGCAGTGAATCAAATACTTGTTCTCCCCACTGTATAGCTGTCTTTTGAACGGTTTAAGCTACAAAATATTAGGACTCCATCACTGAAAGATAAGACTCGCAGGAACACGTATTGCCTGATGATCTCATGCATTTCCCAATATCTTTTTGATGTATTTGTCACTGCAAACCATACTTCCATATGATTGAAGTACTGTCAAAAGTACTGTCAGACTGATTTAGCACTGGTGCATGTTTTTAAGGACACATTTCAGATATTGCCAACCCTCCCACCTTAGCTCAAGCGAGCACATAAAACAGGTAAGTTACCAATCCTGCTGCAAGGGTTGGAAAATGGCAGATGTTGTGGAAATTTCCTCTATTTACCAAATCATGGGAGCAAACCACACACACACAAGTCAGTTAGTTATCAAAGTCCATCTTTAATTATGAGCTCTATCACAATCCTGTGACTCTCGGGTAATTCAGTGTCTCTCAGTGAATTCTGAGAGCCCCCTTACAATGTAACTTAGATCAATTAATAGCAAAGAACACACATAGTCAGACAGCATAGACATAATAAATCGTTCAGCTTTGTCTCCTTACTCAAACCCCAAAACCATAAACCAATCCTCCATATCAACAGGCATATATCAAATTGTAATCTAGATACAACCAATCCTGGACAAGCTCATGGAGAGTGAGGCTATAGGTTAAGATAAAAGGGAGCATGAGAATGATTCCAGACACTGCCACCCTCCTTTCGCCACTAGAAAAAGGTAGGGAGTAAAAGATATGTTTACACATGATGACACTTTGACCTCGCCACAGTATTATACAAAAATACCATTCTGATGAGAAGTAATTTTACACACATTTGATGAATATAAAACATCGTACATATGTTACCAACAAATTCTGAATCTTCCACGACACAGAGCACCGGTTTTAACAAGTATAAATTGCCAACAAGCGTGTTTGACAATTGCCAGCCTAAAAATAGAGGTAATACCGAGGTATTTGGAAATGGCCACGGGATGATTTTCTATACTGTCAATGCCATTGAAACAACTTATTTGAAGCTTTCATTACATTTTAATATTTGTAGGTACTTATTAAGTAAATACCTGAAGTGAACTTGTGCGATCGTTGAAGATAAAGCAGGTTGCGTTCTTCATTTCACCTGTCACATTATGAAGCTTACCAGTAGTCTCCAGTCTTAGGGCTGTCCTGACTAAAAAAAATCTTGGTCAAATCAATTGGTCGAAAGTTTTAAACATGTATTTTTCCATATAGACACACCCTGTGTTTTTAACTTCTTGGCGCACCCATCCCATTAGCGGGATAATTTTCGTCAACATCTGCTGAATTGCAGAGCGTCAAATTTTAAATTACTAAAAATATTTTATTTTCATGAAATCACAAATGAAATATAGCAAAACACAGGTTAGCTTGTTGTTAATCCACCTGGCGTGTCAGATTTCAAAAACACTTTACAGCAAAAGCTATCCAAGCTTTTATGTTAGGACATTTCTCTCAGCAGACAAAACATTACAAACCGCTAGCAGCAAAGTAGATTGGTCACGAAAGTTAGAAAAGCAATAGAATGAATCGCTTACCTTTTGATATTCGGATGTTCACACTCACGAGACTCCCAGTTACACAAATGTTCCTTTTGTTCAATGAAGATTCTTTTTATATCCAAAAACCTCCATTTGTTTGGCGTGTTTCGTTTAGAAATCCACAGGCTCGTGCAGGTCATGACGGCAGACAAATTCCAAATATTATCCGTAAAGTTTGTAGAAACATGTCAAACGTTTTTTATGATCAATCCTCAGGTTGTTTTTAAAATAATCAATAATATTTCAACCGGACCCCAGCTTTTTCAATAGGAGAGAGAGAAAGTGTCTGCTCCAAGCTGCTGCGCACGCAAAACTCTGCTGGCACCCAGCCATCCACTGACGTGATGTGATCGTTCTAGCTCATTTTTCAGAATTAAAGCCTGAAACTATGTCTAAAGACTGTTCACACCATGTGGAAGCCATAGGGAAAGGAATCTGGTTGCCATCCCTTTAAATGGAGGGAAGGCATGCAATGGAACAGGGAGATTCGTTTCTCTTACGCACTTCCTGGTTGGATTTTCCTCAGGTTTTCGCCTGCAATGTCAGTTCTGTTATACTCACAGACAATATTTTAACAGTTTTGGAAACTTTAGTGTTTTTTATCCTAATCTGACAATTATATGCATATTCTGGGCCTGAGAAATGGGCAGTTTCATTTGGATACATTTTCATCCAAACATCAAAATACTGCCCCCTACACTCAACAGGTTAATGAAATCAACTAATGCATTTATCTTTTCTACCGATCTGTGTGCCAGTTACGGTTTTCATATGCACATTTTCGTCTAACAGTTTAATTTAATCTATAATAACGTCTTCATGTCTCAAAATCATTGTCATGTGGTTAATCAAAATTCCAAAAAATAAACTTTTTTTGCCAACACCTCTGCAACGAATTTGAAACTTTGTATCAACTATTAAGTTGGGTCCAGTCATGATGCTTGTGCTAGCGAACTTGCAACATTGTATAAAATATTCTGGGCACTCAGTTTCCTGCGCCAGTGAGCTAGGGACAGACACAGCTCTAGGCTATTTGTGCAAGGGATAAGAAGCAGTGCTTGACTTGGGCAGGAGCCTCACATTTTATACTGCTTGAGCTCCTGTTCCTCTTATAGAATATTAGCCCAAAAGTATTGTGGATCTCCTGCAACTAAATATAAACAGTAACAGCACCCAAAATTAGTACCAAAACCTATTTCACTCAAGTGCGATAACGCTCTCGGTAGCCGATGTGAGCAAGGCTTTTAAACTGGTTAACATTTCCAAAGCCGCAGGGCCAGATGGATTACCAGGGCGTGTACTCAAAGCATGCTCTGACCAACTGGCAAGTGTCTTCACTGACTTTTTCAACCTCTCCATGACCGAGTCTGTAATACCTACATGTTTCAAGCAGACCACCATAGTCCCTGTGCCCAAGGAAGCGAAGGTAACCTGCCTAAATGATTACCGCCCCGTGGCACTCACGTCGGTAGCCATGAAGTGCTTTGAAAGACTTGTCATGGCTCACATCAACAGCATCTCCCGGATACCCTAGACCCACTCCAATTCGAATACAGCCCCAACAGATCCACAGATGTCGCAATCTCAATCACACTACACACTGCCCGTTCCCACCTGGAGAAAAGGAACACCTATGTAAGAATGCTGTTCATTGACAACAGCTCAGTGTTCAACACCATAGTGCCCACGAAGCTCATCACTAAGCTAAGGACCCTGGGACTAAACACCTCCCGCTGCAACTGGATCCTGGACTTCCTGACTGGCCACTCCCAGGTGGTATGGGTAGGTAACAACACGTCTGCCGCGCTGATCCTCAACACTGGGGCCCCTCAGAGGTGTGTACTTAATCCCCTCCTGTAATCCCTGTTCACCCACGACTGTGTGGCCAAATACTACTCCAACACCCTTAAGTTTGCTGATGGCACAACAGTGGTAGGCCTGATCACTGACAATGATGAGAGCCTATAGGGAAGAGGTCAGAGAACTGGCCATATGGTGCCAGGACAACAACCTCTAACTCTGTGTGTGCAAGACAAAAGGCGGGCTGAACCGGTTCCCATTTAACATCGATGGGGCTGTCGTGCAGCGGGTTGAGAGTTTCAAGTTCCACATCACCAACAAACTATTATGGTCCAAACATACCGAGACTGTCATCAAGATGGCACGACAAAACCTATTCCCCCCCAGGAGACTGAAAAGATTTGGCATGGGTCCTCAGATCCTCAAAAGGTTCTCCAGCTGCACCATCGAAAGTATCCTGACCGATTGCATCACTGCCTGGTATGGGAACTGCTTGGCATCTGACTGTAAGGCGCTAAAGAGGGTAGTGAGTATAGCCCATTACATCACTGGGGCCAAGCTTCAAGCAATCCAGGACCTGTATATTAGGCCGTGTCAGAGGCCCATAACATTGTCAGAGACTCCAGTCACCCAAGTCGTAGACTGTTTTCTCTGCGGCCGCACGGCAAGTAGAGCAAGTAGTGCCGGGCCGTCAAGTCTAGGACCAATTGGCTCCTTGGCAACTTTCTACCCTCCAGCCATAATACTGCGGAACAATTAATCAAATGCCCCCCCCCCCTTTGTTTTGTACACTACTTGCTGTTTGTTATCTATGCATAGTCACTTCACCCCTACCTACATACCAACAAATTACCTAACCTGTAACCCCGCACATTGACTCTTTACCGGTACCCCCTGTGTATATAGCCTTGTTATTGTGTTTTTATTCTTGAATTTTTATTTTATTTTTAAGTTTAATATTTTTTTTAATTTACACCTTTTTTCTCCACAATTTCGTGGTATCCAATTGTTGTAGTAGCTACTATCTTGTATCATCGCTACAACTCCCGTACGGGCTCGGGAGAGACGAAGGTTGAAAGTCATGCGTCCTCCGATACACAACCCAACCAGCCGTACTGCTGCTTAACACAGCGCGCATCCAACCCGGAAGCCAGCCGCACCAATGTAACCTTGGTTAGCGTGCACTGCGCCTGGCCCGCCACAGGAGTCGCTGGTGCGCGATGAGACAAGGACATCCCTACCGACCAAGCCCTCCCTAACCCGGACGACGCTAGGCCAATTGTGCGTCGCCCCACTGACCTCCCGGTTACGACAGAGCCTGGGCGCGAACCCAGGGACTCTGATGGCACAGCTGGCGCCACCCGGGAGGCCCGGTAAATATTTTCTTAACTCTTATTGAACTGTACTGTTGGTTACGGGCTTGTATGTAAGCATTTCACGGCAAGGTCTACACTTGTTGTATTCGGCGCACGTGACAAAGTTTGATTTGATTTTGATAACTAGTCAGGTAGGCCTTTTTTATTAGGTTTCTACTGGATGAGAGCATGACATGTTTTCCCTTTTTACACAGTGGTTATCGAAAGGGAAAGCTGGAAAGATTTTTCAAATACATAGAGGGACTATTGTAATTCTCAATGGATGTAAAAACATACATGCTTGCTGTTTGAAGTGAATAAAGCATTACTTTGTGAAACTCCATAGGTCATTTAGTGGTGGTGCATAAAGCCAATCAGAAAGACTCAGATCTCCAAATGGGCACATTTTTATATGCCTACATTTGCACCTAAAGGCCTACTTCTATGTGTGCGTGTCCTTACACATTATTGACAGGAGCGTTCTGAACAAAAGACAATGACTAAATTGACAACTTGTAAATGGAATGAAATAAACCAAAACTCGTTTCTCACAAGTGTAGTATTGTTTGCTTAGTGCACAATGTTTCTACTCCTACATTGAGAACGGGAAGATTGGAATAATAATATTGAATGCATTAACAGAAATGACCATAACCAAATGAAGAAACATTGTAGATTTAAAGTTTAAATTCTTATTTAAATTCCTATAATTTAAATTCCTATAATTTCTGATGTACTACTGGTTATATATGTAATAGGGAATTGATATACACTAACAATCAAATGCAAACAATTCACACGATGAAGTTATGAAACAATGGATGTGCACAAATTGGCTAGAGAGTGCATTCTGGAGAGAGAAGTACATTGTGCATCTGGGTGCATGGTCAATCCAACTGAATTGGCCATGCAGCATTTATGGTGATATGACCTCAGCACAAGTTAGGGTATTCATACTTCTTTCGATTCGTGGAGCAGCGCAGAGTTGTCAAGGAAGTGAGTTTGTTTATACAGGATTTACCGCCCCCACCTAGTGTCAACCAATCATGTCAATGCGGAGCTATATGCAGCCCTCCACATTGTTACAACATTTGGGGGGTGCATGGCGATGCGGTACAGAGCTGGATTTGGCCTCTGCATGCCTCTGGAGGCTCCGTGATTTGCGTCACACCCTGCATATGGTGCTTCTGACCACATTTTCGGATCAAGCATAAATAGGCTTTTAGTCTAGGTCTCCGCAATGGATTAGTTCACTGAGATGGGGGTAAATATATGTTTGTTTTAGTCAAGCAGTAGCAAACACTCCTGGACAACCAACACCCTAACGACCCAACAATCAACCGGTCGACTAATGTGCTAGGGCTGTCCTAAGTCACGTTTGTTTACACACACACACACAACGACAAGAGACCAGAGCCTTGAGTCATTCACTGTGGTGCAGCACGCACCAGGTGATCTAGTTGCAGTATGGAATTCACAAAATTATAAATCTCATCATTATTACCGTAACTGTCGAAAATGTGCTAAATGTTCTGCATTTGTTTTGCTAACTTAGTAGCTACATTTACATTTAAGTCGTTTAGCAGACGCTCTTATCCAGAGCGACTTACAAATTGGTGCATTCACCTTATGACATCCAGTAGAACAGTCACTTTACAATAGTGCATCTAAATCTTAAAGGGGGGGGGGGGGAGAAGGTTTACTTATCCTATCCTAGGTATTCCTTAAAGAGGTGGGGTTTCAGGTGTCTCCGGAAAGTGATGATTGACTCCGCTGTCCTGGCGTTGTGAGGGAGTTTGTTCCACCATTGGGGGGCCAGAGCAGCGAACAGTTTTGACTGGGCTGAGCGGGAACTGTACTTCCTCAGTGGTAGGGAGGCGAGCAGGCCAGAGGTGGATGAACGCAGTGCCCTTGTTTGGGTGTAGGGCCTGATCAGAGCCTAGTTATATAGTCTTGCAAAATGAAACGTAACAGCAGAGAATCCCCTCCTGGATCAAGAGCCTTGCTGTTTATTTGTTTTGTATGCAGCAAACTGAGTAGAATTTTTAGTTTGCTTGCATAACTTTGAGCTGGGATGACTGTCCTGCAAATAGCTTGCATTTTGCTATGAGATTTGACATGTACTTGTTAGCATTGCTAACCTTCAGATTACAGCGGCTCAGTGGGGTTTGCCCCTTGTGTTCAGTGCCGGTGTTACTGAATATCCCAGGATGGCACAAGGTCTGTTTGACAGTCTGAAAACTGCCTAAATCTAAAGTGCACAGACCTTTTGTGGGGGCATCCCAAAAAAGGTTTCCCACAACCGCAGTCACAGATTCGTTCAGCAATTAATACAAGTGGGGAAATCCGCACAATCGGATAAGTATTTTGCAAAGCTATTTTGATCTGGAATAAATTATACATTTATTAACAATTCCGTCAAAATAGAAGAGTAAGAAATATTATAGCCTAACATTATATCCAACCCAACTCCATTTCTTGCCACAAATATGTATCCCAGTGGTTTTCCAACGTTTTGTCCCGCTAGCCCCCCCCCAAAAAAAAAACTATTTATGGCACATGTGCATTCGCGAAATTATTCTCCACATTTTGGTACGTTACAGCCTTATTCTAAAATGGATTAAATAAGTTACTCATCAATCTACACACACTACCCCATAATGACAGTGAAATTGTTGGAATTATATTAAAAATAAAATGTGTCAACATAAGTATTCAGACCCTTTGCTATGAGTCTCGAAATTGAGCTCAGGTGTATCCTGTTTCCATTGATCATCCTTGATGTTTCTACAACTTGATTGGGATCCACCTGTGGTACATTCAATTGATTGGACATGATTTGGGAAGGCACACATGTCTATATATGGTCCCAAGGTTGACAGTGCATGTCAGAGCAAAAACTAAGCCATGAGGTCGAAGCAATTGTCCGTCGAGTTCTTAGACGGGATTGTGTCAAGGCACAGATCTTGGGGAAGGGTACCAAAAAATGTCTGCAGTGTTGATGGTCCCCAGGAACACAGTGGCCTCCATCTTTCTTAAATGGAAGACTTTTGGGACCACCAAGACTCTTCCTAGAGCTGGCCTCCCGGCCAAACTGAGCAATCGGAGGAGAAGGGCCTTGGTCAGGGAGGTGACCAAGAACCGATGGTCACTCTGACAGCTCCAGAGTTCCTCTGTGGAGATGGGAGAACCTTCCAGAAGGACAACCATCTCTGCAGTACTCCACCAATCAGTCCTTTTGAGGTAGTGGCCAGATGGAAGCCACTCCTCAGTAAAAGGCACATGACTGCCAGCTTGGAGTTTGCTAAAAGGCACCTAAAGGATTCTCAGACCATGAGAAACCAGATTCTCTGGTCTGATGAAACCAAGATTTAACTCTTTGGCCTGAATGCCAAGCATCACATCTGGAGGAAACCTGGCAACATCCCAACGGTGAAACAGGGTGGCAGCATCATGCTGTTGGGATGTTTTTCAAAGGCAGGGACTGGGAAACGAGCCAGGATCGAGGGAAAGATGAATGGAGACAAGTACAGATCCTTTATGAAAACCAGCTCCAGAGTGCTCAGCACCTCAGACTGGGTTGAAGGTTCACCTTCCAACAGGACAACGACCCTAAGTACACAGCCAGGACAACGCAGGAGTGGCTTCGTGGAAGTCCCTGAGTGGCCCAGCCAGAACCCGGACTTTAACCGATTAGAAAATCTCTGGAGAGACCTGATAATAGCTGTGCAGTGATGCTCCTCATCCAACCTGGCAGAGCTCCAAGTACAGGTGGACAAAGCTTATAGTGTCATACCCAAGAAGACTCGAGGCTGTAATCGCTGCCAATGGTGCTTCAACAAAGTACCGAGTAAAGGGTCTTTATACTTATGTAAATGTCATATTTCTTTTTAAAATTTTTATAGATTTGCTAACATTTCTAGACCTGTTTTTGCTTTGTCACTACGGGGTATTGTGTGTGTGTACATTCAAGGGAAACTTTTATTTAATACATTTTTATAATAAGGCTATAACATATCAAAATGTGGAAAAAGTCAAGGGGTCTGAATATTTCCAAGTCCACTGTACATGCAAGTGTGCATAGGCTCACAATTGCTGCACAAATCTAGCCTGTCATTACAGCCATAAACGTTGATGGATTTTCAAAATGCAAGATCGGCTAGAGAAATCTACTGTTTTACAACTGCATTTGGAGCAGAAATTCATTCATGTTTGCAGCAAATATCAACTAGGGGTGTATCATGTAGATTTTTTTGGAGTCCAGGGCAAGGAAAATCTTATACCCTACATTAGCAGATGTTGCAGGATTGGATGGAAAGCATGTTATGTCTGCACTGCGCCATCTTTTTGGAGTGCAGCCTGCCTGCAGAGTGCTCGTTGCCAGCCGGGAAGCCTTGTTCTTCCCTGTCGTAATATATTTGCCCGAATATGTTACGTCTTCATCCCATAATATTGAAGGCAGTGCGACTTTACAGCTGCTTATATTTAGACTTGTAGCCACTCAAACTAGGCCTATGTGGAAAATGATCAATCAAATCGCCAGGTTGTCTATTGTTTTGGCAAAGATGCCTCCGAAGTATGTTTGGTCATTGGTCAACATCAACAATCAAGACGTGCAACTATTGGATCTAAAGCGTAGATGAGAATTTAACCACGACTTGTGGGTTCTGAACACAAAATGTATAAAAAATAAATTAATATTTTTTGGGAAATTCTATCACCACTGAAAAGGGCACTTTGGCGGGACAAAGGGTAAAGTGCAGGTAGAGCCCTATCTGTGCACGTGCCTGCCTATGTATGTAAACCTTAAAGCCTTCATAGCAGCTAGTCACTTGCACCCATTTATCTTGTAGGTCAAACAGTTAAATGTGTCAGGGCGGTGATTGGTTGATTGTGTATCGCATAATCTCATGGAGCTCTGTGTCCCTGCTTCCTGCCTAGCTCTAGCCCATGTGCTTCAGGTTAGCTGCTCAGATCAGTGTTGGCTAAGTCTAAATCCCCACGCCCTCCACCTAGGCAAATCCTTCCACTGTTTGCCTTCACGCCTATCCCATAAGCCCCATGAACGTGTTCCTGGCTAGCAGTAGCTGCAGCAGTGCAGTGAGTCACTGCTGACCTTACCATGGCATCTCCCAGTGTGGTGGAACTCGCACACCTCAGGTCCTTGACTAACCCTTGTCCTAGACTTTATCTCCTAGAGTTGTTTGATTCTTTTTGTCTATAAACAGTTCAACTTTGTACTTTTTCTGGGATGTGTTGTATAGTGCGAGGTGAACAGCCTATGCCCTAGGAGGTAAGAGAGCAGTATCTCTCTGGCCCCTCCACTTGTGACAATAGCTCAGCCGCAGAGCAAACACTCCTTCTCAGAACAGAAGACATAAAGTCTGTTCAATACATGTAAACATTTACCTCACAGACAAGGACAGGACCAGTTTGCCAGCAGTTTGTCTTTTGTCTGTTTATTCAGTTCTATTGAGCCTGTAATCATGGCTTGATTTGTAAGCTCTGGTCTGAAAAGTTCTGTGACTTGACTGAGGTGATAGAGGTTAGTTGCAGAACAAACATGGACACGCATATGCAGGCATACACATACACATACCTTGAAACCGGCCAATGGGCTTGATGGGTGATGCCTTTGTTTTCCACTCTAGCAGAGTTCTGGTGCTCAGAATGGAGACTTGATACGAGGCTGCGTGGTTGATTTGAAATGTGCATGCACTGACGTTTTCCTGGAAGTATCATCGGGGTTATATAGTCCTAGAACTGGACAGAATATGGCTGTGTTTTATGGTAGTTACTGTGGGCAGGGGAAAGAGGATGGTGTAGCTATACTGCACGGTACTGTACGTATCTTCTCAGGCAGTGTTTGGTTGAGCTCAATGTTTCGACTATTCCATGTTAGGATAGTTTTTCAATTGCAAATTAATCCAGCTGGTCATGCTTGACAAATTGTTGCCCAGAATACAAATATACTGTAGCTACTAGCAAATACCTACCCACCACATACATTTGTACTGTAATTCATAAAACACAACTACCCAGGTGCTTCTTGTGACAGAGGAATATGTCTCCTAACCCATACAACATTGATGAGAGGTCTTAATTTTAAATGTCAGCCTTCAAACCACGTGTTTTTCTGACTAATTTATTGAAAAACTTAGCATGCGTTAATAATGAATGAAGGCACTTGACTAAGGCATGTGGGGTGAGTTGGAGCGACAGACAGAGGGGCTTGGTGAGCTCCCAAAGAATGGCTTAGTAACCTGGGCTGATCTTCACTGATCAGTCTCCACATTCTGATAGTAGACCGTCAGCAATCATTTCCTGCTCGAAGCTGGACTGTCTATGCTTCTTGATGCTGGATAAAATCAAATTGTATTTGTCACATGTTTCATAAACAACCTGTGTAGACTAATAATGAAATGCTTATGGGTCCTACCCAACAATGCAGTGTGAGAGAGAAAAAAAGAGATGAGTAATAATAAATACACTGAGTAGCGATTACTTGGCTATATATACAGGGTACCAGTACAGGGGCACGAGGCAATTAAGGTAGATACAGTTGAAGTCGGAAGTTTACATACACCTTAACCAAGTACATTTAAACTCAGTTCTTCACAATTCCTGACACTTAATCCTAGTAAAAATTCCCTGTCTTAGGTCAGTACCACCACTTTATTTTAAGAATGTGAAATGTCAGAATAATAGTAGAAAGAATGATTTATTTCAGCTGTTATTTCTTTCATCACATTCCCAGTGGGTCAGAAGTTTACATACACTCAATTAGTATTTGGTAGCATTGCCTTTAAATTGTTTAACTTCTGTCAAATGTTTTGGGTAGCCTCCCACAACCTTCCCACAATAAGTTGGTTGAATTTTGGCCCATTCCTCCTGACAGAGCTGTTGTAAAGGAGTCAGGTTTGTAGGCCTCCTTGCTTGCGCACACTTTTTCAGTTCTGCCCACAAAACAGCCCCCGTGATATGCAGCTGTTCAGGGAAGCTTGAAACCATTATACACAGGCAGTTAGAAAAGCCAAGACTAGCTTTTTCAAGCAGAAATTTGCTTTCTGCAACACGAACTCAAAAAGTTATGGGACACTAAAGTCCATGGAGAATAAGAACACCTCCTCCCAGCTGCCCACTGCACTGAAGATAGGAAACACTGTCACCACTGATAAATCCACCATAATTGAGAATTTCAAGAAGCATTTTTCTACGGCTGGCCATGCTTTCCACCTAGCTACCCCTACCCCGGTCAACAGCACTGCACCCTCCCACAGCAACTCGCCCAAGCCTTCCCCATTTCTCCTTCTCCCAAATCCAGTCAGCTGATGTTCTGAAAGAGCTGCAAAATCTGGACCCTTTCTTTCTAAAATGATCTGCCGAAATTTTTGCCACCCCTATTACTAGCCTGTTCAACCTCTCTTTCGTGTCGTCTGAGATTCCCAAAGATTGGAAAGCAGCTGCGGTCATTCCCCTCTTCAAAGAGGGGGGGACACTCTTGACCCAAACTGCTAAAGACTTATATCTATCCTACCCTGCCTTTCTAAAGTCTTCGACAGCCAAGTCAACAAACAGATTACCGACCATTTCGAATCTCACCATACCTTCTCTGCTATGCAACCTGGTTTCAGAACTGGTCATGGGTGCATCTCAGCCACGCTCAAGGTCCTAAACGATATCTTAACCGCCATTGATAAGAAACATTACTGTGCAGCCGTATTCATTGATCTGGCCAAGGCTTTCGACTCTGTCAATCACCACATCCTCATCGGCAGACTCGACAGCCTTGGTTTCTCAAATGATTGCCTTGCCTGGTTCACCAACTACTTCTCTGATAGAGTTCAGTGTGTCAAATCGGAGGGTCTGCTGTCCGGACAGTCTCTATGTCTGGCAGTCTCTATGGGGGTGCCACAGGGTTCAATTCTTGGACCGACTCTCTTCTCTGTATACATCAATGATGTCGCTCTTGCTGCTGGTGAGTCTCTGATCCACCTCTACGCAGATGACACCATTCTGTATACTTCTGGCCCTTCCTTGGACACTGTGTTAACAACCCTCCAGGCAAGCTTCAATGCCATACAACTCTCCTTCCGTGGCCTCCAATTGCTCTTAAATACAAGTCAAACTAAATGCATGCTCTTCAACCGATCGCTGCCTGCACCTGCCCGCCTGTCCAACATCACTACTCTGGATGGCTCTGAATATGTGGACAACTCCAAATACCTAGGTGTCTGGTTAGACTGTAAACTCTCCTTCCAGACTCACATCCTCTCCAATCCAAAGTTAAATCTAGAATTGGCTTCCTATTTCGCAACAAAGCATCCTTCACTCATGCTGCCAAACATACCCTTGTAAAACTGACCATCCTACCAATCCTCGACTTCGGCGATGTCATTTACAAAATAGCCTCCAATACCCTACTCAACCAATTGGATGCAGTCTATCACAGTGCAATCCGTTTTGTCACCAAAGCCCCATATAGTACCCACCATTGCGACCTGTACGCTCTCGTTGGCTGGCCCTCGCTTCATACTCGTCGCCAAACCCACTGGCTCCACGTCTACAAGACCCTGCTAGGTAACGTCCCCCCTTATCTCAGCTCGCTGGTCACCATAGCATCTCCAACCTGTAGCACACGCTCCAGCAGGTATATCTCTCTAGTCCCCCCCAAAACCAATTATTTCTTTGGCCACCTCTCCTTCCAGTTCTCTGCTGCCAATGACTGGAACGAACTACAAAAATCTCTGAAACTGTAAACACTTATCTCCCTCACTAGCTTTGAGCACCAGCTGTCAGAGCAGCTCACAGATTACTGCACCTGTACATAGCCCACATAGCCCACCTATGATTACAACTACATCTTTCCCTACTGTATTTATTTATTTTGCTCCTTTGCACCCCATTATTTTTATTTCTACTTTGCCCATCTTCCACTGCAAATCTACCATTCCAGTGTTTTACTTGCTATATTGTATTTACTTTGCCACCATGGCCTTTTTTGCCTTTACCTCCCTTATCTCACCTCATTTACTCACATTGTATATAGACTTGTTTATACTGTATTATTGACTATATGTTTGTTTTACTCCATGTGTAACTGTGTCGTATGTGTCGAACTGCTTTGCTTTATCTTGGCCAGGTCGCAATTGTAAATGAGAACTTGTTCTCAACTTGCCTACCTGGTTAAATAAAGGTGAAATAATTTTTGTTTTATTTAGGATTGAGGTCAGGGCTTTGTGATGGCCACTTCAATTCCTTGACTTTGTTGTCCTTAAGCCATTTTGCCACAACTTTATGAAGTATGCTTGGGGTCATTGTCCATTTGTCCATCACCTGCAACAAAGCACCCCCACAACATGATGCTGCCACCCCAGTGCTTCACAGTTGATGCTGTTCTTCAGCTTGCAAGCGTCCCCCTTTTTCCTCCAAACATAAGGATGGTCATTATGGCCAAACAGTTCTATTTTTGTTTCATCAGACCAGAGGACATTTCTCCAAAAAGTACGATCTTTGTTCCCATGTGCAGTTGCAAACCATTGTCTGGCTTTTTATTGCGGTTTTGGGGCAGTGGCTTCTTCCTTGCTGAGCTGCCTTTCAGGTTATGTGGATATAGGACTCGTTTTACTGTGGATATAGATACTTTTGTACCCGTTTCCTCCAGCATCTTCACAAGGTAATTTTCTGGAATTTTCCAAGCTGTTTAGAGGCACAGTCAACTTGGTGTATGTAATCTTCTGACCCACTGGAATTGTGATGGTGAAATTTCTGTAAACAATTGTTGGAAAAATTACTTGTGTCATGCACAAAGTAGATGTCCTAACTGATTTGCCAAAACTATAATTTGTTAACAAGAAATTTGTGGGTGGTTGAAACACTTAGGTTGGAGTTAACTCATTTATCTAAACTTTCGACTTCAACTGTACATATGTAGTGCCTTCAAAAGTATTCATACACCTTGATTTTTCCAAATTGTGTTACAGCATGAATTGAACATTTATTAAATAGAGATGTTTTGTTGTTGTCATCACTGGCCTACACATGATATCCCTGTAATGTCAGTGGATTTTTTTTTTTTAATTTTAACAAACTAATACCAAATGAAACGCTGAAATGTCTTGAGTCAATAAGCATTCAACCCCTTTGTTATGGCAAGCCTAAATAAGTTCAAGAGTAAAAATGTGCTTCACAAGTTGCATGTGTGCAATTATGTGTTTAACATGATTTTTGTATGACTACCTCATCTGTACCCCACACAAACATATATTATCTGTAAGATCCCACAGTCGAGCAGTGATTCAACCATAAAGACCAGGGAGGTTTTCTAGTTGCAAAGGGAGGTGTTCAGTCCCAGGGACCTTGGGTTAGTGATGAGCTTAGAGGGCGCTATAGTGTTGAATGGTGAGCTGTAGTCAATGTACAGCATTCTCACACAGGTGTTCCTCTTGTCCAGGTGGGAAAGGGCAGTGTGTCATGCAATAGAGATTGTCATCTGTGGAGATGTTGGAGCAGTATGCGAATTGGAGTTGGTCCAGGTTGTTGATATGAGCCATGACCAGCCTTTTCAAAGCATTTCATGGCTACAGATGTGGGTGCTACGGGTGATTATCATTTAGACAGGTTACCTCGGTGTTCTGGAACTATTGTGGTGTACTTGAAGCATGTTGTTATTAGACTGGTAGGTATTACAGACTGGGAGAGGTTCAAAATGTCACTGAAGACCCTTGAACAGTGTTTTCCACCAGCGCCGGCTGTCGGCTATCCAGCCAACTACAGTGTCATTTTCAGCCGGGTACTTTTCCATTTCCATTAACTAGGCTACTTTTCAATTCACTAGTCAGAAAAAAGTCTGCAGAGCCATCTCCCGCTAGAATGAACAATATGCATCTTCTAGCGATCTGTTGATAAGACAGGCGCCTGTCAGTCATGAAGTGAGTGATGACAGGGAAAGACTGCTCGTTTGACAGTCTGCTGTCGGTCCGACCTCTCGATACCTGGGTGTGTGTTGTGTGCACAGTGCATTGTGGTTGCAGTCAAATTTCTACACGGTGGGAAAGAGCATGAATTTGCGTGTCACAATTAGCCTATTGTTTTCTGGCATATTCATTTATTTTCTTTCGCGTGCAGGATCCGACATTAACGATAGCTTGCCGGGGCCAGTGAAAACATGTTGGGCCAGTAGATCTCGTCAGTAGCCAGTTACTTTTCATTATAGGATTTGTTTTATTTTTCTAAACTGTATTTTCATGTAGATAAAACTTTACTTGAAAGTGGGAGTGTTCACTAATGATTGATTATAAGCAAGTGTTTTGCTAATGTAACGGATGTGAAACGGCTAGCTTAGTTAGCGACGCTTCGAGGGTGACTGTTGTCGTTGTGTGCAGAAGGTCCCTGGTTCGCGCCCGGGTATGGGCGAGGGGACGGTTTAAAAGTATACTGTTACACTAACATGGTCTAAACATTCTACATCTCTTTCCAACTGTGATGCTGGATCAACTAGTCTGGCTAGATGCGAGGGGGGGTGTCGAGCGCTGTAGGCCGTGGCACTTCAGAAAAAAATATTTTGACTTTTATACAATGCATGCTTTCATTGCTTTGCTAGTGAATTAATATATTGTGTTTTTGTTGATTTTTAAAGGTTGGATATGTCTGACTTTAATTATCAACAGCAGTTGACAAGGTGGTTCTGGCTTTGAGGCCTATAACCTAATGTGCTAATGTTGTGTCAAATGGACAATGCGCCAATCCTTTCCAACCTGGCATGGTATCATTTGATAGTCTTTTTGTTAATTTATAGACCAATCAACACTGATGCTGCCCTAGGCGAGTCCCCGCAAAGTAGAATACTAGCCTAGACTTTAGTGTCGGCCTACAATGCACTTTTATGAATGCCTATGTGGTAGCCTACTGTTTGTAAAACAATTTACTGTTAATCCCTGTAATTAAGTTAAATTAATTTCTGTTAATGCATGTATCAATTACCGTTATCATTCTCTGAGTGGAAATGTTTGCAGAGTTCATTCATAACCTGCTACACTTGTGAGAAACCAGTTTTGGTTTATTTAATACCACACTCCATATGAGCATGTGCCTGGTTTCTGTCCTGTTAATGTTGACAGAGCACGCACGCACCTGAGGACTGGCATGCTTCTCACAAATGTCAAATGTAGTCAAGTGTCTAGCTCAGCTTCTCACAAATGTCAAATGTAGTCAAGTGTCTAGCTCAGCTTCTCACAAATGTCAAATGTAGTCAAGTGTCTAGCTCAGCTTCTCACAAATGTCAAATGTAGTCGAGTGTCTAGCTCAGCTTCTCACAAATGTCAAATGTAGTCGAGTGTCTAGCTCAGCTTCTCACAAATGTCAAATGTAGTCAAGTGTCTAGCTCAGCTTCTCACAAATGTCAAATGTAGTCGAGTGTCTAGCTCAGCTTCTCACAAATGTCAAATGTAGTCGAGTGTCTAGCTCAGCTTCTCAGTAATAGTTTCTTTACTTCACACAGTAAGTCAAGTCTTCCTATTTTTTATATTTTTACATCCATTCAAATGTTCAAATACTGTGCGTAACTATTACAAATCTTTACAATACTCTCCCCCTCTAATCAGCGTTGCTAATAAATAGGCTATGGACGTGTGTTTTTGTTTCTATTTTAATAATCAAGTCAATTTCCCCTTCATAGCTATCCCCTTCATACATACCTTGTCAATTCATTGTCTTATAACCATGCAGAATTATTTGTTTTCATGCAGGAATAAAATATTTAATGTTAATTTTGTAAATGCAGTTCTAAAATGCTGCTTATTGTCATTTCTGCTCTGCATCAGACTAATTTTGTGCTTTAGTTGCACTCCACGCAGAGAATTCACTAATGGGCATTCTATCAGCAAACAGCAAGCACTCTGACAAATGTGTAGCTACTTTTCTCAGGTACTTTTCTCAGTGTAGCCAGCCTACTTTTCTCTGGTAAAACGCAAGATTAACTAAGAAAAACTTTAGGAAATGTGGCTTGCTACATTCTTTCTATGATAAACAGAAATATGATGGCCATGCATAGTTCTTGTGAAAAATACCCTTTTCATTAAACTCATTTAGCCTACTTGTGTGGCTACCAGCCAAATAGCGCTGCACTTCTGTTGTCATCTGATAAATTAAGCTATTTTCTGCCTCGTGTTGCACTGTTTTCTGTGAAGGAAAAGTAGCCACACGCCCCTGATCACTCTATTGAAGCAAATACCCCGGTTTACGGTAAATACTATATACCGCCCAAGCCTACTGGTGGCTTTGAGTGCTTTTACGGAGGTGTGCACGTGTGAGTTAACTTTGAATGGACATGGAGAGAATCAGCAATCTTGACTGTCTGAACTCCGTCTCTTTTAATAAAAATCTAATGCTCCTGTCATGATTTAATCTTGTAAAAGGCCTATTTTCGGTATCTTGGGCTACATTTATTTCTCCCTTTACGGCATCATCTCTTTGAAGAACATATGCCGTTGAATGACCACAGCAGCAGTGCTTGTGACGTTCTATAAATATTTTGGGAAAAGTGGGAGAACACAGACTTAGTTTGAATGGTTTTGTTCGTCGAAATAGGATCTGTATTAAAAATGTATACATGCAGAAAAGCCAACAGACATATGCCTATAAGTAATAACATGAATAACTTCTTAGTGATCCCTTTGTGTGCCAATTCCATTAACAGGATTGATTTGGTAACACCCAGTGAAATAGCAGTGCTACAAATTCAGAAACTGAAATACTCATAACAATAACTTATGAATCATACAAGTGTTATACATCGGTTTAAAAATTAACTTCTTGTTAATCCAGTCAGTGTCAGATTTCGAAAGGCTTTTCCCGCGAAAGCAAACCATGCTATTATCTCAGGACAGCACCCCATCAAACAAACACAAATCACATTTCAAACCGCCAGGCTCGACACAAAAGTCAGAACGATATAATTCATGCCTTACCTTTGAAGATCTTCTGTTGGCACTCCCAATATGTCGACTAAACATCACAAATGGTCCTTTTGTTTGATTTAGTCTGTCGTTATATCTCCAAAATGTAAATTTATTTGGCACGTTTGATTCAGAAAAACACTGATTCCAACTTGCGCAACATGACGACAAAGTACCTGTAAACAAGATCCAAACATTTCAAACTTTCCTAATCAAACTTTAGGTATTTTTAAACGTAAATAATCTATAAAATGTAAGACTGGATAAACTGTGTTCTATACCGGACAAAAACAAAGTGGAGCGAGCTTTCCAACCACAACAGTACACCAGACTCGACCCTCGTTTTGAACAGCCCTACTTCTTAAT
Source organism: Oncorhynchus gorbuscha (assembly GCF_021184085.1). Classification (NCBI taxonomy): domain Eukaryota; kingdom Metazoa; phylum Chordata; class Actinopteri; order Salmoniformes; family Salmonidae; genus Oncorhynchus; species Oncorhynchus gorbuscha. Next base: position 49,753,145 of record NC_060183.1, on the reverse strand, counting down.
TTCTCAAAGGAAAAACATCAACCAATTTCTAAAGATTGTTGGCATCTAGTAGAAGCGATAGGAACTGCAAGCAAGTGCCTTAGAAATCTAGATCACATAGAAAACCCATTGAAAAGAGAGTGACCTAAAAAAAAAACATCCTGGATGGTTTGTCATCTGGGTTTCGCCTGCCAAATAAGTTCTGTTATACTCAGGCATTTTAACAGTTTTAGAAACGTTAGCATGATGATAACAAAGTGTCATGGCTTATTTCAAATAGCTTTTATTAAGAAGCATATTCATGAAAACAAATGTACAAACAGAATTTAACCATTGTCAGTGAGGGTGTACATTGGCCTGGCCATTTACCATAGCCTCAAATTCCAAGACCGTAACAGCCCTATTTCTATTTCCCTACATTACAATCACCGACCACGAGGAGCGCAACCTGGATGAGCATTTTCTTGTATGCTTATTTCTACCAGCGTGCCGCTGCACGTGGATCTGTGTTATGACAGAGGGTGAGTGTTTCCTCCTAATGGTATCATTCCTTTGTGGAAGAGTTCTTTCAGGGAGAGACCGCAATCACTAAGTGGCTCTGATCTAATCAAGGCCTCCTCCTTCTCCCCTTACCTTTTTACCTAGTATTCATGGGAAGCAGCAAGTGTGGTCCAAGACTAGGCATGGGGCATCTCATTTGTAAGGGGGAGATGGTGATTGTCTTCAGGGTATGTTTGTAATGTAATTGCTGTATTGTTGTTACAGACTGCCTGTCCTCCTAAGACTCTAATTAGACCTGTGTCTTCTCACCCCAAAAGCCATGGGTCTGGTGTCAATATAACTAGTCTTCTGGGGATAACATAACTGTGAACAAAACATTTGCATTTGCAAAGTTTTGACTTGGCAGTGTGACACCATTTTTTTTATTATTGGTGCTAGGGTGCCAGTAATTTAGTTATTTATTTCCTCAACTGTTCAGAGGAGACTGTGTGAATCAGGCTGTCATGGTTGAATTGCTGCAAAGAAAACACCACTAAAGGTCACCAATAAGAAGAGATTTGCTTAGTCCAAGAAGCACAAGCAATGGACTTTAGACTGGTGGAAATCTGCCCTTTGGTCTGAAGTCCAAATGTGATTTTTTTTTTCCAACTACTGTCTTTGTGTGACACATGTTAGGTGACTGGAGGATCTCCGCCTGTGTGGTTCCCACTGTGAAGCATAGAGGAGGTGGTGTGATGGTGTGTGGGTGCTTTGCTAGTGACGCTGTCTGATTTTATTAGGAATTCAAGGCACGCTTAACCAGCATGGCTACCACAGCATTCTGCAGCGATACGCCATCCCATCTGGTTTGTGCTTAGTCCCACTATCATTTGTTTTCAACAGGACATTGACCCAACACACCTCCAAGCTGTAAGGGATATTTGACAAAGGAGAGTGATGGAGTGCTGCATCAGATGACCTGGCCTCCACAATCGTCAAACCTCAACCCAATTGAGATGATTTGGGATGACTTAGATCGCAGAGTGAAGGAGAAGCAGCCAACAAGTGCTCAGCAAATGTTGGAACTCCTTCAACACTTTTGGAAAAGCATTCCTGTCTCAACAATTATTCTATGTATAAAAGAGTGAAAAAAATTCTGAAAAAAGTGTCTAAACTTTTGACCGGTTTTCTATATATACAGTGTATTCAGAAGCCTTGACTTTTTCCACATTTTGTTATGTTGCAGCCTTAATATTAAATTGTTTCCCCCCTCCCTTTTTTTAATCTACCCACAATACCCCATAATGACAAGTGGTTTTTTTGGTGCCTTTTGGGTAACTCCAAGCGGGCTGTCATGTGCCTTTTACTGAGGAGTGGCTTCCGTCTGGCCACTCTACCATAAAGGCCTGATTGGTGGAGTACTGCCCAGATGGTTGTCCTTCTGGAAGGTTCTCCCATCTCCACAGAGGAACTTTGGGGCTCTGTCAGGGACCATTGGCGGTCAGACAGAGTGACCATTGGGTTCAGAGCCTGGAGGTACTGAGGTGCCGTTCCCCTCACAGCTCCGTGGCAAGCACCATGGTCTTGTAGCGGATGCGAGCTTCAACTGGAAGCCAGTGGAGAGAGCGGAGGAGCGGGGTGACGTGAGAGAGGAAGGTTGGTCACCTCCCTGACCAAGGCCCTTCTCCCCCAGAAGGGGAAAGGAGAAGATTAATTGTGTGTGTAGTCTGCATAGCAATGATTGCTCAGTTTGGCCAGGCAGGGAGAGAGAGTTAGCTTTAGCGGTGCGGAGCGCCTCCGTGATACAGAGAAGAGCAGCTCTAGGAAGAGTCTTGGTGGTTCCAAACTTCTTCCATTTTTAAGAATTATGTTTTTGCTTTGACATGTAATGTCAAATGTGTGATCTTATATAGACAGGTATTTGCCTTTCCAAATCATGTCCAATCAATTGAATTTACCACAGGTAAACTACAAGTTGTAGAAACATCTCAAGGATGATCAATGGAAACACGATACACCTGAGCTCAATTTTGAGTCTCATAGCAGAGTCTAAATACTTATGTAAATAAGGTATTTGTTATTTTTAATACATTTGATAATATTTCTCTAAACTTGTTTTCGCTTTATCATTGTTGTGTGTAGATTGAGGGAAAACAATTTTAATCCATTTTAGAATAAGGCTGGAACGTAATAATGTGGAAAAAGTCAAGGAGTCTGAATACTTTCTGAATGCACTTAGAACATCCCATTTTTTAAAAGTTTTTCTATTTAAAAAAAGTGATTTTTAAGAGTGAACCTGAAAAGCCTAGGACAACTCGTTAACCTGGAAAATAATACCAGGAAAAGGGTTGAACTGATTTTCATAGGGCCTGTGGAGTGAATCGCAAACGATAACACCCTTTTTGAGATTGCGAATGGTTGTTTCTTACCTCCAAACAATCAATGTAAATATGATATTGTCAAATTGGAATTAATTGTGTTCGCAGGGTATGTCATTATTGGCTATAGACTACTTGCTCAGCCCGCTAATTAAGAACATTTAAATTACGTGCGCAACGTTGGCTTTCTCGGGACATTATTCTTTTCTTTCGGACCAGTAGCTTTGTTGGCACTGGCAAATGTACCTGAATGTCAAACCCTGCTGTTGTTAATTCGCCTGGTTATGTATCTAGTGAGTCCTCTGGGGCTAACAGGTGATATTCCATTAGTATTAATGCATTGTTTCCTTCTCTGTAGAATGTGGTCCGTGCATGGATGACGTTGTTGCCCCTATACAGTCTCATTCTATACCTGTTCTAATGATTTTAATCGAGTTTTGTTGAGCTTGTGTCCATGGCATAATACATGTTTATTTTTGTCACCTTGGAAACCGGTGGAGAGGCATTGGGATGTGATTTAACCAGTCTAAAACTAATCTGGTTACATGTATATTTTCCCAGGTCGATATACTTGTATAAAGGTGGGTTTGCGTGAATGCGTGTCTGTCGGAGATCACCGCTCTTGGAAAACAGGTCATTTTCCTGAGTGTTGTATATAATTGTCTACTGGTTAGTTGGACGACATTCAAATCCATAGACTGAGCCCTTTGGTGCTGGCGTGTTTGTGTAGCTGTGTTACGGTACCACTACCACTGTATCTGATAGTTTAGATGACTGTTTCTAATCCTGGCCCCTCCCCTCTGCCCCAGGCTGTGGGTCAAGCAGAACCAACAGCACTATGGGAGGGCGCGGGGGCTGGTAGCTAGCAGAGTGCGTCAGCAGGCACGTGTCGGGCCCGCCCGCTCTCGCAAACTGGCGCAGGAAATGAAAAGTGGTTATGTCACACGGGCTCTAATCTCCCCTGGGCTGGCGCCGCTGCAAACCGCTGCTGGCTCCCTTTTTGGGAGAAACCGTTATGTTATGCTGACGTTGAGGTTGAGCACTGGCTGTGTAAAGCTGTACACTACAGCCAGGGCCACTGGGATGGGCTCATCCTGATCTACACTCCTCCTGTCATCCCTCTCTCCCTGTCAGTGATTAGAGGGAGTTACCAATGCAACTTCAGACTGAAGGGCCAGCCAACTTCTGATTACATATCATCCTACCACTAAAGTGGAATGTGTTTCATGTTGTGGCCTTCATATATTTCAATAACAATCAAGATGGAGATCGTCTTCTCTACCAATTATTTAGATTTGGTACACAACATAGTATACTGTACAATACGCTAAGTGTATACAACATTAGGAACACCATCCTAATATTGAGTTGCACCCTTAAAGTTCTTTGGGCATGGAACACATGGTGTCAAGTGTTCCATAGGGATGCTGGCCCATGTTGACTCCAATACTTCCCACAGTTGTCAAGTTGGCTGGATGTCCTTTGGGTGGTGGACCGTTCTTGATATACAAGGGAGACTGTTGAGCGTGGAAAACCAAGCAGTGTTGCAGTTCTTGACACACTCAAGGCACTTAAATATTTTGTGTTGCCCATTCACCCTCTGAATCGCATACATGCACAACCCATGTCTCAAGGCTTAAACATCTTCTTTAACCTGTCTCATCCCAATCATCTACACTGAAGTTTATTTAACAGGTTCCTAATGTTTTCTACAGTCAGTGTATAATAACCTACACTAAATATGAAATAGTTTGCCAATCATTGTTTTATTAAATGAAACTACCTGCTTCAGTGCTGCCTTTTTCAATATGTTTATGAATCAATGGTATTTTAACCTTAGTCTTTAACTTCATAGTATGATTGATGACAGTGACCTTTTCTGCTGTAGAAGCAGGTCACAAGTATACCGACTGTCTCTGCATCATGTAGTCTTATGTACTGGCTTGTTTCAGTATCCGAGGTGATCATTCCCAGAGCTATGTTCGGGAGGCTGCTCTGCAGTGAGGGAATCAGATCTTCCTGGGGAGAGAATGGCTAGGCTATATTTTGCTGCCACCCTGGCGGTGTCCGACTCTGTAGTGAGATTAGCAGGGTCGGTGCATGGTGCAGGGTGTGGGGGGGAAGGGGAAACAGACTTATCTCCTTGGTCTCTCACTAATGTTGCCAACCGTCACAGTCGCACAAAGACTAAGTGAAGCTGTTGTCCAAGCTAGCTTTACTGCCACTGTACAGGCCTGAAGTCTGATCTATGGTCAATCATGTTACTATCCATGTTGCATCCCATCATGGCCACGTCTGCCACCATGTTTTTGTTTTCTGACCTACATACAGAAGCTGTATGATTCTTGTCTGGAAAATCCTTTGATGTCCTGCAGATTACTGCCTATGTCATATAAAGACAAAGTAATATGGAGACTTTGTCTCCTACATGTACACAGTAATATGTTTGACTCAATGGTATCTTTCTCTTTTGTCCCCTCCCACAATTACTGAGGTACGTCCAGCATGACAACCCTATCCTAATTATGTGGTGGGATAAATACTGTATCAGTATTGTGTACTGAACAAAAATATACCATCATTTGCATCATGGAGCGTGACATCTCTTTCGCATAAAGTTGATCAGGCTGTTGATTGTGGCCTGTGGAGACTTCTCCCACTCTTTAATGGCTGTGTGAAGTTGGAGGATATTGGCGGGAACTGGAACACGCTGTAGTATATGTTGATCCAGAGCATCCCAAACAAGCTCATTTGGGTGACATGTCTGAGTATGCAGGCCATATTCAGCTTCCAGGAATTGTGTACAGATTTTTTTTTGACATGGGGCTGTGCATTATCATGCTGAAACATGAGGGGATGGTGGCAGATGAATGGTATGACAATGGGCCTCAGGATCTTGTCACGGTATCTCTGTCCATTCAAATTGCTATTGATAAAATGCTATTGTGTTTGTTGTCTGTAGCTTCTGCCTGCCCATACCATAACCCCACCACTACCATGGGACTCTCAGCAAACTGCTCGCCAATACACATGGGCTTCGGTTGTGAGGCCTGTTGGACATACTGCCAAATGTTCTAAAATGGCTACTCCCACCCAGAAGTACGTGACAATGCCGTCGGGGTTACGCCAAATAAAAATGTGATTTACCATTTTCAAACAGTCCATTTAGATTTTCCAACGGGGTTATACATTTGGGTGAGTTTTTTTTCTTGCCTGAGTAGCCTTGTTTCACTGCCAAAAGTGAAATTAAACCATCTACTGTTCAACGAAATAACACTATCAAATAAAGGTAGCCTAGTCAAATAATTAAATATATGCCATTTAGCAGACGCTTTTTAATTAACATCCAATCACATGAACAATTACTCTCTCGTGGGAGTTCCACTAACGGTCTGTATGTAGCCTAACGTAGCTGCTGCTGATTCCGTTTGCTCAAAAACTAGGACAACTGGTGGATATTTTTAAAGTACTGGGCACCTTTGTGACATCAAATGGACTTTGGTGGTCAAGATGTGTTGGTATCTGTACTGATGGAGCAAAAGCCATGACAGGAAAACATAGTGGAGTGTTAACGTTCATGCAAGCAGTTGCTCCCAACGCCACTTGGGTACACAGAGGCTCTTGCTGCCAAAGGAATGCCTGACAGCTTGAAATACGTTTTGGAAACTACAGTGAAAATGGTAAAGCAAGGCTCCCTCTCATGTATTTTCTGCACTATGCAATGATATGGGAAGCGACAATGTAACGCTTTTACAACAGAGAGAAGTGCGCTGGTTATCAAGAGGCGAAGTATTACCACGTTTCAATTTTTTTTTACTGACTACTTTTCACTTGTCTGACTGCTTGTGTGGTGATGAATTTCTCACATGACTGGATGATAAAAGTATTATTTAAAAAAATCTCGCTGAACTGTATTCAATGTGCGGGACAAAATTGAGGCTATGATTAAGAAGTTGGAGCTCTTTTCTGTCTGCATTAACAAAGACCACACACAGGTCTTTCCATCACTGTATGACTTTTTTGTGTGTGCAAATGAACTCAAGCTTACGGACAATGTCAAATGTGAACCTGAGTGACCTGGGTATGCAATTACGCAGGTACTTTCCTGAAATGGATGACTGACACAAACAACTGGATTCGTTATCCCTTTCATGCCCTGCAACCAGTCCACTTACCAATATCTGAACAAGAGCCTCGTCAAATTGCAACAAGCGGTCCTGTGAAAAGTTTATTTAATCAGATGCCACTGCCAGATTTCTGGATTGGGCTGCGCTCAGAGTATCCTTCCTTTGCAAATCTCGCTGTTAAGACACTGATGCCCTTTGCAACCACGTACCTATATAAGAGTGAATTCTCGGCCCTCACTAGCATGAAAACAACTAAATACAGGCACACACTGTGTGAAATGATTTAAGACGAAGACTCTCCAATACAACCCAACATTGCAGAGTTATGTGCATCCTTTCAAGCACACCCTTCTCATTAAACTGTCGTGAGTTATTCACAATTTTTGATGAACTAATACGGTTTTATATGTAAGATGGTTAAATAAAGAGCTAAATTATTAATTATTATTTGTGCCTTCGTCCTATAAGAGTTCTTTGTCACTTTTGACACAAACGCACTAATTATTATGTTTGTGTGTGTGTGTAGCAGGCTTATAATGATGGCAAAAGACATTTGAGACTGCGCTGACCCTGGTGCGTGAGGGGTTACGCAGCTGGAGGTTGACTGTTTGAAGGGGTTTGAGACTATAAAAAGTTTGGGAACCACTGCTCTAAAGCAACGTTGGAGGTGGCGATAGCATTCAATTATCTGGCAACAGCTGTGGTGGACATTCCTACAATCAGTATGCCAATTGTACACACTCAACTTGAGACATCTGTGGTGTTGTGTGACAAACTGCACATTTTTTAATGCCCTTTTTTAATGTCAACAGCACAAGGTGCACCTGTGTAATGATCAAGCTGTGTAATCAACTTATTGATATGGCACACCTGTCAGGTGGATGGATTATCTTGTCAAATGAGAAATGCTCACTAAAAAGGATGTAAACAAATTTGTGCAATCTTATCAGCTCGTGAAATATGGGACCAACACTTTACATGTTGCGGGTTATATTTTTCTTCCCTGTATAGGAGTCCCCTCCATGACCTTATGTCATCGTGCAGGCTTTTAACCTCCCTTCTCATCTCTTTGTATTACAGACAAGTTCAATTCATATGTGACTCTGAAGGTACAGAATGTCAAGAGCACCACCATCACCGTGCGAGGGGACCAGCCATGCTGGGAGCAGGACTTCATGTTGTAAGTGACCAGTGACCACACACTTAGACTGCTCTTCCTGTTCTATGCACTCACACACTGTCATATATAGGCCACAACACACCTGTTTGTGTGGAGTATAGAATAGTCTGTGAGGGCTCTAAGTGTCGCGGTTTTCATACAGTGTCAATGGAATCATGTAACATCAGGTTTGTTTTGGTCGATGAGGATCAGAGAGTGAAGATAAAGGGATGCTCTGTGGCTCTGAGCTCAACAGACTTTGTGACAGTATGTCCTCCGCTCAGTCACGAACACCTTTTATGCAGCAGATGCAATCACCCGAGTGCTCTACCCTACAGACAGTTGAGAGCAGGAAAGCTAGCCTGCCGCTGGTGGTAATGCTCTGTAGCTACACTTCAGGTTTATGATTTTCAGACAGTAATACGTGGCAGTAGGTCACAGTCAGGGATTTCCAGTTTTGTCCCCATTTGTTGACTACCAGGTAGGTTGTTGTTTCGAGAAAGGTAGCTAACCGGTTCTCGCAGCTGTTCACTTATTGTTAATCATCTCATCTCCTCATTTTAATGTTCTGATTGTAGGCTGTTATGTTGTAACTGTAGATTTACTCTTTGTGTGTGTGTGGTCATCGTTCTGTTTATTTTTCCAGAACTTTCACAAGGATGTTGCGGCATGTAAATGCTCTGCCTTAGTACTATTTATGAAACACAATACGATAGCTTAGCACATCACTCAACAGTGTTGCCATCAAACATTCAGCTCAGGCCCCTTGACGAGCACCACCTGTTACTCCTGTATGTAAATCATGTTTAGCAAATGTGTTAGTTTAGCACAAACTACAAGTCCTATGCCAATGAACAGGACAGTGTATGGTCTAGCTGAGGTGAGCAATTGAAGCGCTAGCGAATGGCATTGGCATGTTAAAAATTATATCTAGTGTGTGTCGGAAAATACACAAGTTTACTGTTATCTGAAAACTGGCTCAGCTCGATTTCTTCCTTCTTCAGTGATGTGTTTTCTTGCCAGAAAGCTGTAGCCTATTCGTTCTGTGGGTCAACCTTTTATGGAACAGCTTCCCTAATTGATATCGATCACATTCTATATAATTGACTCCGAGTACTTTAGTGGATGGCTGCACGTTGGTCTTCTTAATGACATAGCAGATTGCCAATGGGTCTTATGGTTTGTCAGGCCAGGCTTCTGTTTCTATGTTAGCCAGAGCGAGACTGGAGTCCAGATCAGACCACACTTCCTTGTGAGAAAATGTAGATTATTTGATTTGAATGGCCATCCCCACCTAGAGACATGCTCGTGCCACCAGAGGTTACAGAAAACAGGCGTGTAGTGACAGCTGTGGATCGATATGTATATCTTACATCCCACACTCGCCTTATCTCTAGGTAGGGCTTTTTCCATAGCGCCTCTGCTATGCAGCTCAGTCATTATAATCCTATTGTTCTTTAGGTTTACAAATACATCAGAGTTTGCTAGAGCCAAGCTTACAGTATGTGATGCTAAGAGCCTACATGGAATTGTCTCATTTGGACTGGGGCTTATGTCTACACTGACTGTGATGTGTTGTTTTTGACGATTTGTGGTAATGGAAGGATCTCTCACTGTTTCCGTGACGGGGTGCTCCAGGAAGTGACATGGAGGAGAGCTTTAATGTTTCTGTGCTTGAATGAGGCCTCAAAATAACCATCTGTTTCTATGCCAACCCATCAATTAATCATTATTCTGTCCTATCCCTGCTTTTTTAGTGTTTAGAGAAAGTAATGGGGGTAAATTATAAATGCATTGTTTCCTGAAGCCTGTTGGGGTGGGGTCCTGTGGTTCATTCCCATCTCACTCCACAGACAATGGGAAGCTCAAATTAAACATGAATGGATTTCTGGATGCTGCTTTCACAGAAATCAGTCTGTGCCGTGGGTTCTTTAGTTTGTTTCTATGCTGCAGAAAGAGAGCTCAAAGTGAATTCAGTGTGTGATTGAGTCTGTTTACTATTTTAAAATGTGCAAAATTGTCTTCTCATTGTTTGTATTCTGTTTTCTAAAGGTATATTGGTATGACCAATTACTTTATGACCATAAGCAGTTTATACAAGTACCTGGTTGATCATGTTTGCATCCACTTTGGCCACGTAAGAGCCTAAGAGATTGACAGTGAATGGTTTTCTCATTAGGGTAATAGTGTTGTCGTCATTTGGTGCATCTCTTTAAGTGTGAGTGGTTACAATATCTTTGTTTGCACCTGGGCTCACTCTTACTGCCACTGTTACTTAGGGCAGTGCACTTTTGATAATTATCTTTCATCTTTCTATTGTTTTTGCCACATTAACTTGTCAACCTCGGTCGATGCCGGTATGCAAATGAGATCGATACATCACAAGCAATAGTGTCTTTCAAAGGAGATGCTCTTTTATTGTTAGCAGGCTTTGCTTCCATTTGAATGGCAAATAAAGGACTGAATGCATCACAACGTCTGACATGATGCGTAAACAAAGACCACAAGTAGTCGATGAGCAGCAGGCCAGACAGTAGTACTTATCCTAGTTTCTGTTGTCATAGTTACTTCGACGTTTCCATTTGAATGGATGTGACTCACTACATAATAAATGCAATCATCCTTTAGAATATTTATAGTTTACATTGTTACCTATGGGATTAATCACTTTGTCTCTCTTAATACCAATTTCTGTCTATCAAACTTTATCAAATGAGAGTTGATTATGACCCAATCTTCTTCATTCCCATCCTCTGTTTCTCCAGTGAGATCAACCGTCTGGACCTGGGGCTCATTGTGGAGGTGTGGAACAAAGGCCTTATCTGGGACACCATGCTGGGGACTGCCTGGATCCCCCTCAAGAGCATCCGCCAGTCAGAGGAGGTGAGGAACACAGAACGCTTACATGCATCCAAACGTACACACACAATTACATCAGACATCCAGCTCAAATGTTGAAACCATGTACACATATGTCTGGGCACTAGTTCACCGCCCGGTTGGTTTAATCTGGTTTGTTTATGACCTCTGACCTTGTCTTCCTCTTCCTTCAGGAGGGCTCAGGGGAGTGGACCTTCCTGGACGCTGAGGTTCTGATGAAGGCTGATGAGATTTACGGCACCAAGAACCCAACTCCCCACCGGGTTCTGTTAGATACGCGCTTTGAGCTGCCTTTCGGTAAAATATCATATAGATCACCATTTTTCAAATTGGGCCCATAGCTATCTCTTTTATATAATAGGCTCTCTTTAAAATGTATTTGTTGCTTCTATACAGTACATGGTCAAATAGCTTTTACAGTTACAGTACCTAAAGGTACGATGCTGAAATGTTGTAGGTCTGTTTTTGTTGTTGCATTGGAAGATGTGACAGGCATAAGGCACAGTAATGATTTATACAGTAGTAGATTTTCCAATGACCTGTGCTTTAACGTACGTCACCAGACATGATATCGATTGGCTGAAATGCCAGCAGGTTGAGTAGTGAGCCTCTTGGATGCAGCCATTCGTCTCTCTACACTGAGAGGGAACAGTTATGTAATTTTGTACGTCACTTTCGACATCCCTGTCCCATAATGTTGCCAGTATTGGCGTCGGCGTGCCTAAAACACTTCAGATTGGTAGCTTCAAAGTTAAAACTGTGGGAGGTTCTTGGGCTACTTTCAGGTGTTTAAGGGCAGGCCTTTGAAGGTAGCAGTAGGGGAGGTGAGGCTGTGTGTTTGTCTGGGTTCTTTGTACAATTGATCCCATTCATTCACCAGGAAAAGTGTTTGGTTTCATCTACCTTTGAAGCCCTGGCCTTTTGTGTTCGGCTCTCTTTAATGTCCAGTGTCTCTGTAAAGGATCATGGCCCATCCGGGCACAGGGAGGGAGTGGGAGCTCTGCTCTAATAGACCAGCGGCATCAAATCAAGTTGTATTTGTTACATGGGCCGAATACAACAGGTGTAGACCTTACATTGAAATGCTTACTTACAAGCCCAACAATAGTTTTAATAAAATATCTAGGAAAAAAAGTAAGAAGAATAACAAATAATTAAAGAGCCAGCAGTAAATAACGATAGTGGGGCTATATACAGGAGGTACCGGTACAGAGTCAAAGTGCGGGGGCACCGGTATCGAGGTAATATGTACATGTAGGTAGAGTTATTGCAGTGACTATGTATAGATAACAGAGAGTAGCAGCAATGTTCCAGAGGGGGGAGCAATGCAAATAGCCTGGGTAGCCATTTGATTAGCTGTTCAGGAGTCTTATGGCTTGGGGTTAGAAGCTATTTAGAAGCCTCTTGGATCTAGACTTGGCGCTCCGGTACCGCTTGCCGTGCTGTAGCAGAGAGAACAATCTAATACTAGAGTGGCTGGAGTCTTTGACAATTTTTAGGGCCTTCCTCTGACACCGCCTGGTATAGAGGTCCTGGATGGCAGGAAGCTTTTCCCCGTTGATGTACTGGGCCGTACGCATTACCCTCTAGTGCCTTGAGGTCGGAGACTGAGCAGTTTGCATACCAGGCAGTGATGCAACCCATCAGGATGCTCTCGATAGTGCAGCTGTAAAACCTTTTGAGGATCTGAGGACCCATGCCAAATCTTTTCAGTCTCCTGAGGGGGAATATGTTTTGTCATGCCCTCTTCATGACTGCCTTGGTGTGCTTGGACCATGTTAGTTTGTTTGTGATGTGGATGCCCCGTCGATGAGAATGGGGGCGTCCTCGGGCCTCCTTTTCCTTTAGTTCACAATTATCGCCTTTGTCTTGATCTCGTTGAAGGAAAGGTTGTTGTCCTTGCACCAAACAGTCCGGTCTCTGACCTCCTCCTTATAGGCTGTCTTGTCGGTGATCAGGCCTACCACTGTTGTCATCGGCAAACTTAATGGAGTCTGGCCATGCCTGGCCATGCAGTCATGAGTGAACAGGAGGGAGCTGAGGGGCCCCCGTGTTGAGGATCAGTGTGGCGGATGTGTGTGTTACCTACCCTTAGCACCTGGTGGCGGCCCGTCAGGAAGTCCAGGATCCAGTTGCAGAGGGATGTGTTTAGTCCCAGGGTCCTTAGCTTAGTTATGAGCTTTGAGGGCACTATGGTGTAGAATGCTGAGCTGTAGTCAATGAATAGCATTCTCATATAGGTGTTTCTTTCTTCAGCTGTGAAAGTCCAGTGTGGAGAGCATTAGATTGCATCATCTGTTGGGTGGTATTCAAATTGGAGTGGATCTAGGGTTTCTGGGATAATGGTGTTGATGTGAGCCATGACCAGCCTTTCATAGCATTTCATGGCTACCAACGTGAGTGCTACGGGTTGCACTTATTGCACTTATTATATTATTGCACTTATTATAGTCACTTAGGCAGGTTACCTTAGTGTTCATGGGCACAGGGACTATGGTGGTCTGCTTGAAACATATTGGTATTACAGACTCGGACAGGGAGAGGCTGAGACTCACTGAAGACACTTGCCAGTTGGTCAGCGCCTGCTCAGAGTACACATCCTGGTTATCATTCTGGCCTTGTGAATGTTGACCTGTTTGAAGGTCTTAATCACACTGGCTGCCCAGAGCTTTATCACAGTCGTCCGGAACAGCTGATGCTCTCATGCATGTTTCAGTGGTCCTTGCCTCAAAGCGAGATTAGAAGTAGTTTAGCTCGTCTGGTAGGCTTGTGTCACTGGGCAGCTCTTGGCTGTGCTTCCCTTGGTTGTCTGTAATAGTTTGCAAGCCCTGCCACATCTGACGAGCATCGGAGCCGGTGTAGTATGATTTGAGCTTAGCACTGTGTTGATGCTTTGCCTGTTTGATGGTTCATCGGAGGGCATAGAGGGATTTCTTATAAGCTTCCGTCAGCTCTAACCTTTAGCTCAGTGCGAATGTTTCCTGTAATCCATGGCTTCTGGTGGGGTATGTGCGTACAGTCACTGGGGACGTCATCCTTGATGCCCTTATTGATAACGCAAGTGATTGATGTGGTGTACTCCTCAATGCTATCAGAAGAATCCTGGAACATATTCCAGTCTGTGCTAGCGAAGCCGTCCTGTAGTTTAGCATCTGCTTCCTATGACCACTTTTTGGGGGGGCCGAGTCAATGGTGCTTCCTGCTTTAATTTGAGCTTGTAAGCAGGAATCAGGAGGATATAATTATGGTCAGATTTGCCAAATGGAGGTCGAGGGAGAGCTTTGTACACCTCTGTGTGTAGGGTAAAGGTGGTTGCACATTTAACATGCTGATAGAAATTAGGTAAAACTGATTTTAGTTTCCATGCATTTAAAGTCCTCGGCTACTAGGAGCGCCACCTCTGGATGAGCGTTTTCATATTTGTTTATCGCTGTATACAGCTCATTGAGTGTGGTCTTAGTGCCAGCATCGGTCTGTGGTGGTATGTAGAGAGCTACGGAAAATACAAACTCTCTAGGTAGATAGTGTGGTCTACATTTTATCATGAGATACTCTACCTCAGGTAAGCAAAACTTTGAGACTTCCTTAGATATCGTGCACCAGCTGTTGTTCACATATATGCATAGGCCCGTGTCTTACCAGTCTGCTGATCTGTCCTGCCGAAACAGTACATAACCCGCCAGCTGTATATTCTTAATGTCGTTGTTCAACCACGACGCAATGAAACATAAGATATTACAGTTTTTAATGTCCCCTTGGTAGGATATATGTGCTTTCAGCTCGTCCCATTTATTTTCCATCGATTGAACATTAGCTAGCAGTATGGAAGGTAAGGGCAGATGAGCCACTCGTCTAATCCTAGCAAGGCACCCTGGTCTTTTTCCACAAAATCTCAGTTTGCTTCTCAAGTGAATCACGGGGATTCCTACAACTCATCCAGAACGCCGCAGCCCGTCTGGTGTTCAACCTTCCCAAGTTCTCTCACGTCACCCCGCTCCTCCGCTCTCTCCACTGGCTTCCAGTTGAAGCTCGCATCCGCTACAAGACCATGGTGCTTGCCTACGGAGCTGTGAGGGGAACGGCACCTCAGTACCTCCAGGCTCTGATCAGGCCCTACACCCAAACAAGGGCACTGCGTTCATCCACCTCTGGCCTGCTCGCCTCCCTACCACTGAGGAAGTACAGCTCCCGCTCAGCCCAGTCAAAACTGTTCGCTGCTCTGGCCCCTCAATGGTGGAACAAACTCCCTCACGACGCCAGGACAGCGGAGTCAATCACCACCTTCCGGAGACACCTGAAACCCCACCTCTTTAAGGAATACCTAGGATAGGATAAG
Source organism: Oncorhynchus gorbuscha (assembly GCF_021184085.1). Classification (NCBI taxonomy): domain Eukaryota; kingdom Metazoa; phylum Chordata; class Actinopteri; order Salmoniformes; family Salmonidae; genus Oncorhynchus; species Oncorhynchus gorbuscha. The sequence goes on along the minus strand of NC_060183.1, from coordinate 49,737,806 downwards.
TAATCCCTCTCACCCCCCCCTTTAAGATTTAGATGCACTATTGTAAAGTGACTGTTCCACTGGATGTCATAAGGTGAATGCACCAATTTGTAAGTCGCTCTGGATAAGAGCGTCTGCTAAATGACTTAAATGTAAATGGATCTGGTCGGGTAGTATTCTGGTCTGTAGTAGTATTTCCCTCCCATCCGACTCATTGAAGAAGAACTATTCATTCAGTTTGAGGTGAGCAATCGCAGTTCTGATGTCCAGAAGCTCTTTTTGATCATAAGAGACGGTAGCAGCAACATTATATACAAAAGAAGTCACAAACAACGCGAAAAAACAAACAAAATAGCATGGTTGGTTAACAGCCGTTAAGACCGCAGCCCCCCCCCCCCCCCCCACCACCCTTCGGCGCCATCATAATACCCTGGTAGTAGGTAATAATGTGTACTTTATCTGTCTGTACATTTGTCACTTGTTGGGCTGGTTATGTCCTCAAGTAAAGGCTTGTGCAGTTTTGCAGCCCATAAAACTCCTGTACTCTGTGCTTCTTATGTCTCTGAAGTTCTGTCACTGTCAGGACTATGATCCTTTTCTTCTGTGCATTCATTTGTCTCTGTCATTACAAACGTTTCTACAGTGGAGCTGTAATACCGGGCCCTGGCACCCAACAGTGCAGTTTGAGGGCCTAGCCAACTATTTGTAATGTCTTATTCTTAAGTGGCTTATGATATATTTAAAGGGCCATGAATATGTAATGGCAGCATGGTGTATGTGGGAGCACGGATGGTGTAGGTTAGGATGCAGCTCACCAGTCACCCGTGTGTGTGTTCCTGCACTCCTCTCTGCCAGACATCCCAGACGATGAGGCACAGTACTGGACCGGCAAGCTGGATCGCATCAACACTATGAGGATCCATGATGAGGTAAGGCCCACCCAACATGCAAGGCACCAGGAACAGTGTGTCAAATATGTAGATACAAAATGTACGTATTTATATTTCAAGCAGTTACACTCGTAATCTATTTATGAAATTAGCCTCTGTTTGCATATTGTAAAATACCATGTACATTGCGGTCAAATGTTCTGTAACACTTGGCTCTTTGCATTCACTAGCACACAGTAAAATACATGTAAATAGACGATGGGACTAACTCTGGTCATTTGACTCTTTCCTCACAGAAAACACTGGTTAGGTACTGTATTGACATGTGTTCATCACTGTTTGCTGTGCTCTGAAGTGACAACATAGATTGTAGATAACTAACTATTGCATGCAGTTGCATTGAAGTCATGGTGGTTATACAAATGCAGGAGTTTTAGAGTGACAATGATGCTTTGTTGTGGATGATGGTCAGAGGTCACAATTCCTATTCTCTTTTCCTCTCTCCAGTACCCTCTGCAGGATGAGGTCCAAAGACCCCCCATGCCGCTTGCTGCCTCCCAATGTTGTGAGTGGGACTGACTTCCACACCATAATATCCCACTAGATGGCGATCTCTCATCAGCCTTGTCTCTCTGGCTAGTTTGGGCTTTTCATGTTGTTTAAGTTGTCGTATTCCTGAGTTATGTGTGAATCTCCTAACCCAGACTTAACATCAAGTAAGCCTTTTATCCAATACATTTTTTCCAAAACAGTCACTACTCATGCAAAGTTAGGAAGAATGTCAACAGTGATGCCACTTTCATGCATGGTCATAATTTCCCCTCCTATGTCATGCACAGTTTTTGCATACTCTCCACTACCTCTCACTTTACTTCTCTGCCAACACCCTCACCAGGCAACTATTTCGGATGGGCTGATGCACTGAGTATGTAACAGTCTTTTTTGTGATGAATTTTATCCCTTCCCAAAGCTTCACCTTGGCCTATCCTCAATGCATTGTGCATGTTATCTTGCACCAAAAACAATTGCTACAGCAAGGGGAAATACCCCCCCCACCCCCACCACACACACACACACTCTCCTCTCTCTACACCTCATGTCAGAGTTTCATCTATATTTATAGAGTTTCATCACCTTTATCAATTTCCCCACGGGACATGGAAACACACATTATTGTTTCTACCTGAACTGGTCAATAGCAGTTAAGCCTAGATCTGTTTTTGCAGTCAGTAGGTGACCTTGATAAGCATAGTGGCATTTGATGACTTTGTGAACAATGTCAATGAGATGCAACAGCATTGTCACACAGACAGGGGGCAGTGTTCGCCAGCCTGTTTTGAGAAATCGAAACATCAGTTTGTCCTGAACTATTTCACTTATCAGTCTGGAGCGCAGCCCAGCTCAACTGTCACCTTAAGTAGGCCACTCAGCTCAGGGTCAGCATTCTGCAATCCAAAGGACCTGTTTGCATTGTTGAGACTGCGTCACTGAGAGACTATGTCAAAATTGCATTTGAGTTCCTTAACTGATTAATTTGGGTGTCCCTTTTTGACTGTTTAATGACTTATACGTTCAGTCGCATCACATTCCCCTTCCCACTGTGGTTTACTTCCTGGTTGGCTTGCATTCAAAGGTGCATGACCCTTGCCCTCCTTACCTCCCTCTTACCTGACCCTACCTGACCCCAGTGTATATCACCACTTGTTCTTATTGTGTAACTCGTATGTGTGAGGCGAACATGTTTTTTTTTTTAATTTGTGAAATTGTGAGCATCAGTGGGATAGAATGGAGATTCTGTAGTCATTTTAGCACCTATAATGCCTAGGTCTCTGGAAGTTATCTTGTGGAGCTTGTCCTTTTGCCCCTCCCCCTTTACAGCCCTGGATGACCATGACAGCGCGGTGGACGACCGGGACAGTGACTACCGTAGTGAGACCAGCAACAGCTTGCCCCCGCGCTACCACACCACGACCCAGCCCAACTCCTCCATGCACCAGTACCCCATGGGCCCCCGGCTCCAGAACCACCTGGACTCCTGCACCGACTCCATCCACAGCTTTGACATGGACTACAGAGACCACCGTGGGAGCAGGTAGAGCTTCTGATACCACCCGCAAACGTACAATACATGCCCCGACACAGAATACACAGAAATGCACAAATTCAACTGTAAAAGAGTGCACACCTGTTCATATGTTCTACAATCATACATATTGACAGATAGTGAAGGATGTCCAGAGTTCGGATATTAATAAAAAAATGTTTAGTGCAGTATCGGACATTTATTTTGTTTTGTTAGTTTGTTTTAAGCAGTTTTCTATGTAAATAAAGAATTTTGCAAATAGACCCAGTTAGCTGAGGGCCTGAGTCTTAGCTGTTTTGTTTGTTAGAGGGCTTCCCTCTTTCAGACGATTAAGGGACATCCACCCTCCTGGGACAGAATGGCAGAATCAATTGGCTGCCTTAGTTGTACCCTGAATACAAGCATATTTCTCAAGCAATGTGAGCAGCTTTACATTTAGTCAGTTTATGTTCATTTGTCACTGGCACATGGTTTGACAACGCATAGGAAGGAGGTAAACGATGTCACCTACTTGAATATATGAACAGTGTCCCCGAGGACATGCTACTTCCATCTGCTTAGGTTGTGCGCATCCTTGCAAGATAACCCAATAGCAATTGAGTCTGGTAATTTGTATATTTGGATCTAGTATAGAATTTCATTTAGTTAAGGGAATGTCAAAATGCAGTGTAGCTTTGAAGAAGGAACAGATTTGGTCTTAAACAATGTCGAAATTGTCCAACTGCTTAGATGTTTTCCCAGATGGAGCACAAATAATCTGCCAACTCCATTCACGTACCCAGTGTAGAGTGGGTCTTTGCTCTCTTACATGTGTGACTTGCTGTGGAAAACATGTGCTTCAGTGAGATTGTGGTAAATCTCAGTCTGTGTGGACAGATAGAAAGCTGATCCGGATAATTCCATAACATCTGAAAAGAAAAGTGGGATTACAGCCAGGAAAAACTGATTTAAAATTGACATATTGTTATATGAAACTTCTTTGGCAGTTTGAATGAAACTGAGCTTAGTTAAGCCTGCTATTGTCACATATGGTTCTTTGTGACCCTGGTTTTGGAAGGGAAGGTTCAGTTATAGGGAAATACTGCCCTCCTTGACCGAATTTCTATGCAGTTTGTAAAATGACTTTGGACAGAGATACTTCAGGTTGGATTTCAGGGCTTTTGTGCTGTTATTGAAAATCCCCCAGAATGACAACATCACGCACATAAAACGGGCAGATCTAACAATCTGAACACACATTCACCAAATAGTCATTTACACATGAGAAACATTTTTATTTATCATATGTATTTAATGCTTGTCTGACAGTCACATGGGCTTTATTACTTTTCTGTCCTCTTATACTTTGCAATAATTTCTGTTTGCTTTTTTCTTTCTGATTTTTGTCCCCCCCTCGCACATCCCATTTTGCTTCTTCTTTAATCGATTAACCTAAACTAGAGCAATAAACCAGAAAGGGAGGGTCAGAATCATCCCTGTAGATTCTGGCATGGGTGTGGAGGATTGGGAAAGCAAATACAAAGTGCAGGGGAGAAATCACCTGAGTGAGTTCCTGGACAAGGAAGAGAATCGTTGGGTTGAGGACGATGTTATTCTCCGAATGGGGAGAGCTCTCACTGAGCCCTCAGGCAGCTCGCTCTGCCAAAGCACACAACACAGTGGCATCCTACCTGCCACCTACCCAGTGGGCTATGACACTATCGATCGGCGGCGGAGAAAAAAGATCCGGGATCCAGGAGGGCTGTCCTTCTCCGAGGCGGAGAAACTCACAGATGAGCCTTTTCCCCCTGACCTTGCACTCCTCCGCCAGAAGAGAGGGGAGCTCGTGCTGCGGCAGGTGGCAGAGATCGAGGAAGAGGAGGAGCAGATGACGCCATGCCTCAAGCCATACAAGAATGGACTTCTTTACAAGACTAGGATGTGGGCCAAAAACAAGCTGGGGGACACCTTGGAGAACTATGTGGTGTATCAGGAGGAGGAAGCTGCCAGAATGAGAACAGGTTTGGCGTACGATTCAGAGGAGGAGCTGCCGTACTCCATGGGATCAGTGGAGGAGCTAGAGGAAATTGCCTCCTTAGCGGAGGCAATTCACTCTGAGAATGGGAGAGGCCAAGGCAGGTATGCTTCATCCCATGGAGGTCACATAGACAAGTATCAGAGTTATCTGGTTAAGAAGAATGGAAAGGGGAGAATGGGAGGATGGGCTCCTGAAGCAATGCTGTCTCCAGTGGAGGAACCAAGCGACGAGTATGTTGATCCCATGGATGAGCTCCAGTGCCTAGTTGAAACAGTTTCAGAGTACCTGGCTGAAAAAGAGGAGGAAATAAGCAGGTATGGGTCTCTTCCCAAGTCATCCAAGTCAAGGTTATCTTCCCAGGGCAGCATAAGAACAGAATCTACTGGAGAGGACCCAAGGACCCCTATTGATGTCAAGGAAGAGACCCAGACAGAGGCTCCACCTGAACCAGGAATATCTGGAGTGAAACATGCTATGAGTTCATTATTCAGTTCCTTCACAGACAAGGTTAGTTCAGCCCCCAAGCAGCCATACTCTGGTTCTGCAGAAGCAAAAGAAGTACCACCTGCACCATCTTCTCAATCAGGTATATCTAAGCTATTTTCATTCATTCCAAAATCCACCAGCCCTGCTCCTGCTCGTGTTGCTCTTGTATCTCCTACAGCTCACCCCAACGGGACATTTTCCTTCAATTTGCCTTCCCAGTCTGATGCCAAGACACAAATCCAGAATCAAGAAATGCCAGCCATGAGAACAGAGATGTATATTACAAGCAATGAAGTTCAGGACTCTGCAACAAAGCCACAAACACCAGCAGTCACTTCAATTGTTGAGAAAATGAGTTTTGCTATAAAAAAATCTGGTGAAGAGGTAGTGAACACCACCGATGGAAAACAATCCCCAGGGAGAAGTGGCTCAAGAGAGGGCTTTCAAAATCTTGCAAACTGGGATGAGAAACATATCCACCAAGTTGAACAGTCAATGGCTGTGGGAGGAGGCAGAAGACTTGATAATTCAAGAAATGTACCCCAAAATAAACCATTTGTTAATACACAAGGGAAAGTTGTGCATGTGAAACCTGACTCTATGATTGCCTCTCAGCAAAGTGTGCCTACTTCAGTGGATGGGAAGTCCATCAACCAACCAGAACCAGCAAATTCAGGGTTCTTTAGCCCTTTCAAGAAATCGTTCAGCTCATTGATTGCACCAGTTAACCCTGTTCCCCCACAGGGCCCTCCACCTGTTGCAGTATATCCTGTATTTGGGTCGGCACCAGATATTACATCAGATAAACCTGTGGAGGAGCCATCTTTAGGCAGTAAGCTAAAACTTCAATTTCCCTCCTCTGACAATGTCTCTTCCCAACAGCCTCCAAAAGCAGCAGGAGGAGGAATGTTCTCTGGGTTCATGAAATTTGCTTCTGGTGAGGATGACAGTGCTTACAAACCCCCAGAAATTCCCAATCAAGAACAGGCCCAGCATCGCCAATTGCCCCCAGTTCCACATCAGCAGCATATGCAGCAACATCTAAGGCCACCACCAATGTCTCTTGGGATGCAGCAAGCACCTCCTGAACCTCAAGGTTTTTTGACAGGTCTTTTTAAAGGGGCCGCCACTGACGATACATTTAAGGTTGGCTCCAATCAGCCCCAGCAAGGAGGGTTGTTGTCAGGAATTCTTAGATTTGGCTCTGGAAGTGACTTATCTGGGAACCTACCACCACAGCAAGTTCACCCAAACAGTCAACCTCCTAGTGCCAGTAATAGTCAACAATTCCCTCCTCAACCTCCCTCACAACAAATTGCACCTCCTCCTCAGCCTGGGGGTATTCTCTCAGGGTTACTGAGGTTTTCCTCTGCAGAAAACCTTTCACCTAATGTACCACCTCCCCAGGGCCAACAGCAAGGGGTGTTCCCTAGCAATCACCCCAGTCAGAAACAAGCACCAAGCCCATCCCAACAACCACCCTCTCAACAAGCACCTCCTCACCAAGGAGGACTTTTCTCTGGCTTGTTTAAATTGGGTTCTTCTGATAATGTTTTGAGCACCCAAACAACTCCACTTCAGCAACAACTTCCGCCATCTGCTGGTCCTCGTAATCAGCAAAACCTCAACCAACAGAATATGCAAGGGCCAAACCGCGATCCACTGAGGGACCAGGCTTTTCTAGACAACAAACCAGACTTCTCTAGACAACATACATTTCCAAAACCTGCTCAACAAGGTGGTCTCCTTTCTGGACTTTTTAAGTTTGCTTCTGCAGACAATGTATCTACCAATCAGTCCCCAATACCTCAGACACATTCTGCACCTCCTCTCAATCAGCCTAGCCAGCAGTACCCAAACAGGCAGAATGTGTCACTGCAAAATCAACTAACTCAACAGCCTAGTCAACAAGTACAAGACCAAAATCAACCAACACAGCAGCCTAGTCAACAGGTACAAAGCCAAAATCAACCACCTCAACAGCCTAGTCTGCCGTCTGGGCTATTCAACAAATCTTCCACAGAAAATGTGCCTCAGCAGTCGCTACCAATCAGCCAAGAAAGACTGCAACATGTAATTTCGCCACCAAATGTAATCTCGCCAAATGCCAGGCAAAATCTAACTCCTTCACGGCAAGATACTTCAAGCCAGCCTGGAGTTCTCTCTGGATTGTTTAACAAGTTAACAAAATCCTCTGGAAATGTTGAGGCCTGCAATCCGTCACCACCCATGCAAATACAACATCATACAATCACTCCAGCTGGACAGCCTACACAGCAAACACCTCCATCTACACATATACCACATCAGGTCCCACATGAACCCAATGAGGAGGCTGACAAAAAGCCAGGCTTTCTATCAGGACTATTCAATAGGAATCCAACAGATAAAGTCTCCACTCATAAATCAGCAGAAATGCTCAAGCACAATTCAGAGCCAAAGACACTAACTGCAAGCTCCCCAGGTTTGCTCTCAAGCATGTTCAAGACTGGGCCAAGCAACACTGTAGCGAACAATACTTCTGAGTCTGAAATGGAGAGGAGAGAAAGTGGTCTCCTTGGTCACTCCATTCCAAGACAAAACAGAAATGTTGCAGAAATTGCACCTGGCTCATGGGAAGCTGAGACTTTAGATTTAAGGACGTCAGCTACTTATGCAAGGTCTTTTCAGAGCCGACCATCCTACACATCATGCAGCACTGGCCATTTACCTCAGTTAATGCACTACCATGGTTCTCTTCAGTCTAACCACCCATTAGCCACCTCTTACAGTGCAGAAAACATGTTATCCCTTTTACAAGGGCATCCAAATACTGCAATGATGTCATCCCAACAATATCTTAATCAAAGTAACCATTCCATATATTCTGTAACCGGACAGGATGGCTACCAAGATCTGTTGGCATCATATAGAGTCAATTCTAGTTATGGTGAAAACCAATGGATCCAAGAATCAATTCTGTGGCAGCAGCTTCAAAATCAATCACAGACATATCACACAAGTGATGTGAGTTATGTACAGCCTCCAGAAGGAGCAGTGTTCCAAGACTCCACTCTCTACTGTAGCTCCACAAATATAGATAATCAATATAGTTCCCCTCAACCATGGCATGAAATTGACTATAACCAAGAACCGATTAAGCACCACCAACAAGAGGTGCCCAGAAATGTTGAAAGCAATCCATATACCAATAAAAAATTAATGAACAGCTATGATGACTTGGGAAATCTGCATACTAATCAAATGATGGAACAGAAGGAGTACTGGACTGAAGAAGAGGGTGCATTGAACTTGAGCACCAAAATGAGTAATGCCAAGTTTGGTAAATGGAACTCCTTTGATAATGGTAGCTGTTATAGTCTGAATGGCATTTCATATCATGAGGGCTATTATGAGGAACATCCACCTAATCTATCTTATTCAGCTAATTGGCAATATAGTGACCAAGGCATGGTTAATCAAAGTCAATTGAGTTTGACTAGGTCATTTGATCGCAGTTACCCTAAACCTCACAATGGAGAGATGGAAGAGTGTTTGTACTTGGAAGAGACAGAATGGTACCATCAATGGCTTGTACTTTTGGAGCAAGGTATGTGGTGGCCAGCTGATGATGGGGATTGTGGGTACTTTGTTTACACTGATCATGAATACATATATGCCCTGCTAACAGATGCAGGAGGTACGATGGTCTATGCTTGTGCACCTGAAGTAGAGTCCTTGGGAACTGGGCCTGATAACTTCCCAAGTGCTTGGCTACATAATGAAATGGTCACAGTATGTGGATTTAAAGTCCCTCTCTATAATGAGGATGAGCTCCTCTGGCTCCCTGGACAAGATCAGGGTGATCCCAAACTCCTCAATGCCCCCCTGGACCTATCTGCTGCCTATAGAAAAGGAAATCAGATGATGAATTTGAACCTGGAGCGGTTCTCTCAGATGTTTGAGAGCTCCTTCCTTGCACAAAAAGAACAGGCTGTAGATTTCTCACTATATAGACTGAACAAAGTCAGAATGGATCCAAGACAACCCAATCATGCCTATCAGAATACATATATGGAGGTCATAGACCTTTCATGTTCTAACAGGGATCAGAAAGGCCCTTATTGGAACAATCAGCAAATGAAGGAACTTCTCTCTCAAAAGGTTGCTGTCTCGCACAATGCTACGCCCACCACAGATTCCTCTCAGCAACGCTTGAACAACTGTTACCAGCCTCGTCAAAGAAGGCATTCATCTTTTGGGGTCAGAGTCAGGCATGTAGATGACACACCAGAGGAGGAATGGAGACAGAGAGTGACTCCAGGAGAGGAAATACCTAATCGGCATGTCAAGAAGTTCTCTTCATTCATTTCCTCAATCGTTGGCAAAACCGCTGAGTCAGATTTGAACAAAGGAAGAGCTGGCTTAGCCTCTTGTGTTAATGGAGAACAATATAAACCACCTGGGACTGAGGCTACCCCTGTGGACCAACAGGCCAAGAGCATACTTTCATCAGGTTTCCAGAGTCTCAAATCAAAGATTATCAAAGAAGATCCTACTGCTACAACAACTCCGGCTCAGAGTGCAGTTCAACAGACAGAGAGACCAGCCGCATCCACCTCTTCTAGAATTCTGCCCACACCTCCCGCATCTGGACAATATGGGCAACCTCCAGCACAACAACCAACTGTTACTCAGAAACCCAGACTTGCACGACAAGCCACCATGTCTCAGCAAGCTGCTCCACCAACACAGCCCACAGTGCCAACCAGTTCCTTGGACCCACTCAATAAATCTGTCTCTCCACTACAACCACAATCGCAGTACACCACAGATAGATCATCTGTAAAACCAGTGGAAAAATCAGCTGAACAACCACAGGGAGGATTTATGAGCTTTTTCAAGTCTGCCCTACTGATCGAGGAGCCAACGCCAGAGCCCCCTAAACCCCCACAACCATTGTCAAAACCACAAGATAGAAATGGTTCTACTGCTAGCTTACCTGGCAGCACATCCCCAAATAAACAGGAGGACACAGGAGCCTCTAATCTTTTTGGGTCAATAGGCAGCTTCTTTAGTGCAGAGTCTCCTCCATCACAGCAACCAAAACCTGTTGTTAAAAATGAGCCAAACAGAGTTGTTACACAAGGTTCTCCATCAAGACCATCTCTACAGAAACAACAAACAATGGATGGAGTGCAACGTGGGGTACCACATCCAGCTCCTGGTCAGCCACCAGGTAAAAGCATGTCACAAGTATTTCCTCCCAATACAAGCACTGGCCCCACCCCAGGCCGATCACAGACTATGACACCAACCGGACAAACCAAACAGGAGCCACCCCCCAAACCATCAGTTGGACTGTTCGGCTTTATGGGAGAAATTGGAGACATGATCTCTGGAACACCACCAACAACTACTACAACTACTACCAAAGAGGAATCTCCTGGTATGGGGTTATTGTCCATGTTTGGGGTGGCTAGTCCTCAGCAGGCACCAACCCAAACTGAGTCATCTCAAGCACCTCCTCCAGAACCACATGTTAAAAGTTTATTCTCTATGTTCGGGGGACCATCGCAGGCGGCAACATCACAGGCACCTCAATCTGGGCCCAGTCCACCACAAGTTCAACCTCAACCAGAGACTAGCTCTATTCTTGGGGGGCTCTTTTCTGGTTCATCTGCCAGTGAAAGCCCACCAAAAGGATTATTTTCTATGTTTAGTGGCCCCAGTGCCCCACAACCTCCAGGACAAGCTGGGTCAGCTCCAGACTCCTCTGTCCCAGAATCTACAGTGCCTAAAGAACCACCTACTAAAAATGTGTTTTCCATGTTCAGTGGCCCTCTGTCACCCCCACAAGCAAGCTCTGTTGACTCGGTAGCCACAGTACCTACTCCTGAGTGTGCCAATGCCCAGAAGGAATCCATCTCAGGTATTCCACCTCAGGAAGCTGCCCCACCTAAAGAGCCACCAGCTACAGCTGCCCCTCAAACTGCGGGTTCTGTGTTGGGAGGGTTGTTTGGAGGATCTAGTCCGCAGCCAGCCACAACTGCCCCTCAAACTGCGGGTTCTATGTTGGGAGGGTTGTTTGGGGGATCTAGTCCGCAGCCAGCCACAACTGCCCCTCAAACTGCGGGTTCTATGTTGGGAGGGTTGTTTGGAGGATCTAGTCCGCAGCCAGCCACAACTGCCCCTCAAACTGCGGGTGCTATGTTGGGAGGGTTGTTTGGAGGATCTAGTCCGCAGCCAGCCACAACTGCCCCTCAAACTGCGGGTGCTATGTTGGGAGGGTTGTTTGGAGGATCTAGTCCGCAGCCAGCCACAACTGCCCCTCAAACTGCGGGTTCTATGTTGGGAGGGTTGTTTGGAGGATCTAGTCCGCAGCCAGCTACAACTGCCCCTCAAACTGCGAGTTCTATGTTGGGAGGGTTGTTTGGAGGATCTAGGCCCCAGCCAGCTACAACTGCCCCTCAAACTTCGGGTTCTGTGTTTGGGGGATTGTTTGGAGGACCCAGTCCACCCCCAGCACCTATTCAAACAGCAAAACCCCCTGAGAACAAAATATCAACAGCTGCACCTCGCAAAACTCAAGCAGATAGCACTATAAAAATAAAAGAGCAGGGAAATGCACCTAAAGATGGTACTGCAGTTGAGGCTGTTGATTCTGCAAGCACATTACCTACCCCTGAGTGTGCAGGTGCCCAAAAAGAATCCATCCCAGATGGTGCACTTCAGGAATCTGCTCCACCTAAAGAGCCAGAAACCCCTAAAGAGCCACCAGTTATAGACACTCCTCAAACAGTAGGTTCAATGTTTGGGGGATCTAGTCCGCAGCCAGCTACAGCTGCCCCGCAAACTGTAAGCTCTATGTTGGGAGGGTTGTTTGGAGGGTCTAGTCCCCAGCCAGCTACAACTGCCCCGCAAACTGCAGGTTCTATGTTGGGAGGGTTGTTTGGAGGATCTAATCCCCAGCCAGCTACGGATACTCCTCAAACAGAACCAACAAAAACCCCAGAGAACAAAATATCAACAGCTGTGTCTGATACCACTCCCGATACCATTGCCAAAATTAAAGAGCCGGGAGACACCCCTAAAGATGGTACTGCAGTTGAGGCTGAAACCACAGCGCTTACCCCAGAGTGTGCCACTGCCCAAGAGGAATCCATCCCAAAGGGTGCACCTCAGGAACCTGCCCCACCTAAAGAGCCAGGAACCCCTAAAGAGCCATCAGCTACAGGATTTCTCTCCCTGTTTGGAGGGTCTAGTCCCCAGCCTGGCACAGCTACTCCTCAAACTGCTGGTTCTATGTTGGGAGGGTTGTTTGGAGGGTCTAGTCCCCAGCCTGCTACAGCTGCCCCTCAAACTGCAAGTTCTATGTTGGGAGGTCTGTTTGGAGGGTCCAGTCCCCAGCCAGCTACAGCTGCCCATCAAACTGCGGGTTCTATGTTGGGAGGTCTGTTTGGAGGGTCTAGTCCCCAACCAGCTACAGCTTCCCCGCAAACTGCAGGTTCTATGTTCAGCGGTATGTTAGGAGGGTTAAGTCCCCAGCCCGCATCTACTTCTCAAACTGCAGCTTCTATGTTTGGGGGGTTGTTTGGAGGGTCCACTCCCCAGCCAGCTAAAACTACTTCTCAAACAGCACCAGCAAGTCCCCCTGAGAATAAAATCTCAACAGCTGCCCCTGACACCACCACAGCAGATAGCACTGACAAAATGAAAGAGCCAGGAGACACTGGCACAGTTACTTTGCATGAACACTCACAATTATCTGAGGCACCAAAACAACCTGACACCAAAACTCAGCCTCGGGAGTTGGTTGGCTTCAAACCTGATGGTAATGCTGTTGAAGTAGCCCAGGGTCAAGGGTTTGAGAAACTTCCTGCTCCAGCTGTGGGCTGTCAATCAAAAGAAGCTGAAATCCCTGCATCATCAGGGCAACCTGATAAAACGGAACAGCCCTTAAAATCAGAACAACCTCCAACGAATGATCAGTCCAGTTCTGGAAAAGAAAAGGCTGCATTTGTGGAAGGCGAAGTAATAGATGATAAGCCTATTGTAATTGTGGGAGAGCCTGAGAATAAGGGAATGGACAAATCAGGCCCACCAGTGGAAAGTCCCCAGAAGATTCCCCAAGCTGACCAGTTGACTAAGACTGAAGAGTCAGCCCCCAAATCCCTGTTTGGGGGTTTTATGACAGGAACCAGTGATGCTGGAAAGTCTTTTGGATCCATGTTTTCATCTCCCCCCACAATTCCCAAAGCCCTTCCCACAATGCCTCAAGCAGAAGCAGGTGGTGGTCTGTTCTCAGGATTCAAAACTATGTCTGCAGGCCTGTTTCAGGAGGAGAAGCCAGGCGCAGCAAAGCAAGAACCATCCACAGCCTCTCTATTTGGGACAAAATTAGGTTTCTGGGGGGCCGCTGCCGAACCTCCCAAGCCACAAGCTCCTCCGGTTATTACCACTCAGCCCAAAGCTAATGATAAGCCAACCAAGGAGACAAGTGATCAAAGTTCGGTAGGTCCCCCTGACTTAGCCAAACCCCAGATTTGCATCTCCACACCTGACGTAGATCCTTCAGCATCCCTGTCCCAAAAGGAGAAGGAAAGCCTTGTAGAACCACTCCCCTCTGCAGATTCCACCTCTGAAGTGCTGCTGGACAACCAGTCCAAGAAGGACCTATTGAGTTCTAAAAGGCCAGTAGAAGCATAATAAATGGTCTTCCCCAACACCATTTATGATGCATTGATATTTTGGGGAGAGTAATCCAGGTCCAGCTCCGCACTCCACCCCACTGAATTCTGTGTTCTGTGTCTTTCCTTTAACCATGTTTGTTTTTAGCATTTGTACTACTGTAGACTTGTGTTGGTGGTTGATTGTGAAGTGTATCATACCCATCGTGGTATAGTGATAATAAGCTAAGTATTTCTTACTCTTGAACTCCTAATGTAAGATGAATTCTATGAATGCATTCAAAAGAAAGTCTAACCTTACAGAATTCCCTTTCATTCAGTTTGATCAAGAGATTTCAGTAACTCATTGTCCCCCAGAAATAGAAATACAGAAAACCAACACAGGCTAAACCAATAGAGACACTAAATTATTGAAATAATTTAGTACATTCAAATTCATTTCAGGCAATTGGTGTATTCATTCTAATTTGCCAAAATGTATTTTTTTCTCTCTCTGTAAGGTTAGATGTCTTTTACAATGGTGTACAATTCAGTAGGAACAATGCACTAGTTGTAATAATGTCTCTATCCAATTAATGAGCCAATCAGTTGCATGATTCAAAGTGTTTTTCTTCCTCACTTATTATTCTAATATTAAGTCTCTTCCCTTACCTCTTTTTCACCACTCCAGTCCGGTGGAAAGTAGTCGCTTTGGGTCCTCTGGAAACCTGAGCCAGACCAGCTCCCAGCTTAGTGAGACAGGCCAGGAGAGTGCTCCAGGCTCAGGGCTGGAAGAGTCCTTCCACTCTTACCACAGTACCACCTTCTGCCCCTCTACCGCTGGCCAGCAACCCACCAACGAACACCTCCCCAGCAATGGACACTCTGTTTTGGGGCAGGAGGAATTGCGCAGACCCTCCCTGGATGTGGGGAAGAGCTTAAATGGCTCTATGAAGAGATTGGACCACTCAGTTGAGAAAATATCCAATAAAATGCTGCAAAGGTGAGTCTGAGTTCCAGCAAGTGTCATACATTTTAAACACTTAAATAAGCATCCACATTTTGGAGCAGTAAATATTACAAGTACAGTATTAGTGAGTGGTCAATCTATCTCTTTCTCCCCACACACTCCAGTTTCCACGACAATGGGCCTCCTTTGCCCTTCTCTCCATCCAGAATTCGCTGGTTGAAGGCCATCAACAAAGTGAGGGTACAACTGCAGGAGGTAGGAAGTTATCTCAATGTAACTTGTCGGTCCTTTCTTATCTTTTACCCACTCTCTACAAATTTGCAACCACCATTTTATATCATGCTACCTGTTTGTATGGTTTCCCCATCTGCATGGTTGGGTTTCACCTCTATGGTAGTTTGAACTTGGCAAACTATATTTCTTATTTAAAGTGTCTATTTAGATGGATTTACTTGTTTACTGCTATCTGGGTGTTCCCTCAGTGAGGTACCAGAGGGGTTTTCATGTTGTACATGCAGATAGATCATCACTGTAAGGTCTACTGGGAGTTATGTGTTGCTGCATAAAAAATGATTGAACAACCTGAATGTGTTACTCTGCTTGGTATTTCAGTACAGTATACAGTTTACTCTGGAAAATGTACGACCTTTCATTTCTTGCACTCTCTGCCTCTCCAACCCCCCCCACCCTTCACACCCTTCTAGTTAATTTCACCTCTCATCCTGACACCATGTAATTGTGAGAGGTAGGCTTAGCTTCTCTTTGTAAAGTTACACGTGACCTGGTGGCCCTGTGCTTCAGAGGTGGATAATTATCATTAATGAATTGTTAACTCAGGAATTAATCGCTCTCTCATACAACAAAGGACCTCTCAAATGTAGCCTCTTTTCTTCTCGTGCTATATCAGATTAGTGTTTTCCATAATACAACCCAAGCTACAACCAAATTATGTGTAGTTCAAAAGTAAGCATGTTGATGTCCAAAATATCTCCTGAAAAACAGTTCAGTCTACGGTACTTATTTATTTTGCTCCATGATCCCTGTTGTCTTCTCCCCTGTCTATGGATCTATCCCTCTGCAGCAACTGAGCTAATGGAGTGGTGAATTGAGCCTAGGGGAGAGACTGAGCAACTGAATGAGAGAGAGGGAGAGATGCGGGAAAATGGGGAACGAGTGTGAGGGGAATAAAGTACAGCTTCAATGTTTATCCCATTTTTCTTTTGCATATTTTTTAGAGCAAATGTAGGCCATGCTTTATCCTCTGAAGATGCTCACTTGGAGTGAAAGGATAGTGGGGAAGTGTTGCACATACGGAAATAATAACTGACACACCCAGTTGTACCAAAAAGGTACAAGGAAAAGGAATTGGGCTGAGATGTTGGCAGAATAATACTGTCAGAAACCATGCTGATTTCACATAGTAGACTTGGTGCTTAGGACTCATTTGAATGAGAGGGTGGTCAAACCAGTATCTCAAAACAAACTGTCGCTCAAGGAAATTGAATACATCAAAAAAAGAATGACCTCTGTCAACCTCAATTTATCCTTATTCTCTGATGTAGGTATCTGGGTTGGTGCTGCTTTGAGGTTTTATATTGAAAGATTATGGTCATATTGAAGCCAGTCTGTCTGTTGGTCAGAGACTGTTCATATACAGTGTGAGGACTGCTTTCAGCTGTAGCACAGATTATGTTGTCTAAGCATGCACCCGATTAATCAAACTCCACCCGTGGTTAGAGATCAGTGCTGGTCGTAATGAACAGGTTACAGTTGTTGTGCAGTGTCTGGTTATGAGGGAGCAATTGTCATAGCCCGGTTCCATTATGCTAATTGCTATAGGGCCGGTAGAGAGAGGACCATGTAAATGCCTGCTGATGGAAGGCAACTGTAGAGAAAGGTGAAAGCCATACACAGTAAGTGTTATTTATTTTGGGACGTCAGGAAGGACTTAAGACACAAGCCTGTATCCTGACAAGACTGTGTAAGGAAGTACATTTAGTCATTAGTCAGTCAACAAAGGTGTCAAAGGTCAAGATAAATGTAATGGGGTGCTACAATGCATCTTAAGACACATTTTCACACATTTGGGAATGGATATTAGCTTCGTAAGGACTGTTTGTCTGGGTATATCAGTGTGCATGTCATGTACAGTGCCTTCACATTTTGTTGTTAGTCTGAATTTTAATTGGATTCAATTGAGGTATTGTGTCACTGGACTACACACTACCCCATAATGTCAAAGTGGAATGATGTTTTTAGAAGTGTTTACAAATTAATAGAAGATGAAATGTATTCAACCCCTTTCTTATAGCAAGCCTAAATGAGTTCAGGAGTAGAAATTTGCTTGACAAGTCACATCAGTTGCATGGACTCTGCGTGCAAAGAGACAGATGTCCTTCCCAACTCAGTTGCCGAAGAGGAATGAAACCGCTTGGGGATTTCACCATAACTCTAATGGTGACTTTAAAGCAGTTAGAGATTAATGGCTATGATAGGAGAAAACTGAGGATAGATCAACATTGCAGATACTCCACAATACTAACCTAAGTGACAGAGTGATAAGGAGGAGGCTTGTGCAGAATACAAATAATCCAAAACATTCATCCTGTTTGCAATAAGGCACTAAAGTAAAACTGCAAAAACTGTGGTAAAGACATTTACTTTATGTCCTGAATACGAAACGTTATGTTTTGGACAAAACCAACACAACACATCACTGAGTCCACTCCTCATAATTTCAAGCATGGTGGTGGCTGCATTGTGTTATGGGTATAGTTGTCATCAGCAAGAATTTAGGATTTTTGGGGGAATAGATGGAATAGAGCTAAGCACAGGCAAAATCCTAGAAAACCTGGTTGTCTGCTTTCTAACAGACACTGGGAGACATTCACCTGTCAGCAGGACAATAACCTAAAACACAAGGACAAATGTACACTGGAGTTGCTTACCAAGATGACAATGTCTTGAAAATCTTTGGAAAGACTTCAAAATTGCTGTGTAGCAATGATTAACAACCAACTTGACAAAGCCTAACATTTTATTTTTAAAGGAATGTGCAAATATTGTACAATCCAGGTGTGCAAAGCTCTTCGATTTACCCAAAAAGACTCACCGCTGTAATTCTAACATGTATTAAATCAGGGGCCTGAATGCTTAATTAACTAATAAAAATATATTAGTGTTTTATTTTTCATAAATTGTAACATTTTGTAAAAACAGTTTTTTTTTTAAATAAATCTTCCACTTTGACGTTAAAGTATTTTGTATAGATTGTTGACAAATCCATTTTAATCTCACTTTATAATACAACAAAATGTGAAACAAGTCGAGGGGTGTGAATACTTTCTGAAGGCACTGTATGTGTGAGTTATAAAGTCAAAAGGGTAGGCACACAGCCAAACGGAGAGAGTGAGTGAGGACAGCGGGAGGAGACCGATAAAGAGGGGGAAATGAAGAGGGAGACTGAGAGCTGGCAGTTTCACAGTTTCAGATTAGCTTTGTGCTGGAATATGTCGCCAGAGGACAGAGCGAGCGAGAGAGGGAACAAGAGAAAGTGAACGCACGAAAGAGTGGTGGGAGGGATACTTAACTGGGAATGAACTGTCATGTGAGCCTACACTCCTCGCTCCTGCCCTTCCTGTTTGTACATCTGGAATGAGAGAGAGTCAACACTTCCCCTGCGTCTGTCAATCTGGGTGAAGACTACCAGCCGTATGTGCTTTGTATGCCGAGCATGGAATTAAATGCAGAGTACCTGGAGATATTTAACTCAATTTAAAAAAATCCATGGTGACTTTTACGATTTTGCGCTTGTCAACTATTGAGCAGTTTTCCACATGGGGTAAGGTTTATTGAATGATATGCATCTGTAGAAATTGTGTTCTTGCATGAAGTTTGCGTTCAGTATTGCACTACATAATTTGGAGTATTTTCTCCTGACTTTTATTTGTGAAATGTACTAATGGAATATTTGCTTTTCATAAGTGTAATATTGAATTATAGTTGAGTATTATTTTTACAAACATGAAAGGACAACTTTGCTCCTGTTGCCTGAAATAAGAAAAAAAAGCGGCCAATCGATCAGTTGAAAACGAACAAAGCAAACCAGACTTTTTTTTCCAGGCCGCAGACCATGAAGGAAAGAGAGAAAAGACGTTGTTATTGGGCACTAAAGTGACTCTGTCAGAATTACCCAGACAGGCTCCTACCAGCTGCCTCCCCCTCTCCGTAGTCTGGACAGCTTACTGTGGAGGCTGAGCCACAGGCCATTCAGACTATATGGGCCACTGGCTGGCTAGGTTAAATGGGCCAGTAATGATCTTCAGGAGCTGCTGCTGAAAGTAATTTGTGTCTAAATCACATTTAGATAATCAATGTGTATTTTACCTCAACATTTCTGTTAATCTTGTCCCAGTTTATTTTCTGATTGTCATAGTTAATGGAGTATGATGTGAAATGGCTAAAACTGGTCATTTAAATGGAAAGTTAATGAATGTGGATATCTAATTCCTGACAGTCGTGGACAGCTGTTATAAATGTATATACATCACTAATAGCCAAATGGTTCTGGCAGGCTAGCTGTTCTTATTGCTATGCATGATTATGCCTTCCTGCCAACTGTGCTCTTATCATGCTAATGCACACCTCCAGTACTTGAGTGGTATTGGACAGAGGTAAAAACCTCTGGTATAGGGGAGGGTTAGTGAAGTTTCCCACCAGCGTAGAGTCCTGTGCATACTATCCACAGGCTGGAGACACACTTAACATCTACTCCCAGTGTGGACCTTTGAGCCCTGACTGGGAAAAAACAGGCATCTGGCAAATATTTGTGGCAAACTTTCTGTCAATTGGCCACAAATTTGCAGCACGCTCATATTTTCACATATAAATTAGTTTTGTGACCAGCTGTTGTGGTTAATTTGTGTCAATTTGTGAAAGTCTGGCAAACAATTCTAGAAAACTTGTGGTGAACTTTGTTTGCTGCAAACTCTGTATGCATATGCAAATTAGATCTGTTTTTTGGTGACTCTGTTAAACAACATTGAAATGTATCGACATAATTTAAAGTTGTGATTTTATTTAACTTACTAAAAACTAAACATACTAAATGTATGGTACCAGTCAAAAGTTTGGACACCTACTCAATCAAGAAATTTTCATTATTTTTACTATTTTCTACCTTGTAGAATAATATTGAAGACAAAGTATGAAATCACACATATGGAAAGGTGTTAAACAAATCTAAATATATTTACTATTTTAGATTCTTCAAAGTCGCCACCCTTTGCCTTGATGACAGCTTTGCATTCTCTCAACCAGCTTAATGAGGAATGCTTTTCCAACAGTCTTGAAGGAGTTCCCACATATGCTAAGCACTTTTAGGCTGCTTTTCCTTCACCCTGCAGTCCAACTCATCCCAAACCTTCTCATTTGGGGTGAGGTCAGGTGATTGTGAAGGCCAGGTCATCTGATGCAGCACTCCATCACTCTCCTTGGTCAAATAGCCCTTGCACAGCCTGGAGGTGTGTTGGGTCATTGTCCTGTTGAAAACAAATGATAGTCCCACTAAGCGCAAATCAGATGGGATGGCATATTGCTGCAGAATGCTGTGGTAGCCATGCTGGATAAGTATGCCTTGAATTCTAAATAAATCACTGACAGTGTCACCAGAAAAGCACCATCACACCACCACCACCATGCTTCACAGCGGGAACCACACACGCAGAGATAATTCTTTCACCTACTCTCCATCTCACAAAGACATGGCGGTTGGAACCAAAAATTCTCATTAGACCAAAGGATGGATTTCCACCAGTCTAATGTCCATTGCTCGTGTTTCTTGGCCCAAGCAAGTCTCTTTTTGTTATTGGTGTCCGTTAATAGTGGTTTCTTTGCAGCAATTTGACCATGAAGGCCTGATTTCACGCAGTCTCCTCTGAACAGTTGATATTTAGATGTGTCTTACTTGAACTCTGTGAAGCATTTATTTGGGCTGAAATTTGATGTGCAGCTAATTAACTCTAATGAACTTGGCCTCTGCAACAGAGGTAACTCTACGTCTTCCTTTCCTGTGGCGGTCCTCATGAGATCCAGTTTCATCGTAGCATTTGATGTTTTTTGTGACTGAACTTGAAGAAACTTTCAAAGTTATTGAAATTTTCTGGATTGACTGACCTCTTAAAGTAATGGACAGTCGTTTCTCTTTGCTAATTTGAGATGTTCTTGCCATAATATGGACTTGGTCTTTTACTAAATAGGGCTATCTTCTGTATATCCCGCTACATTGTCACAACACAACTGATTGGCTCAAACACAGTAAGAAGGAAAGAATTTCCACAAATGAACTTTATCAAGCCACACCTGTTCATTTTAAATGCATTTCAGGTAACTACCTCATGAAGCTGGTTGAGAGAATGCCAAGCGTGTGCAAAGCTGCCAAAAAGGCAAAGGGTGGCCACTTTGAAGAATCACAATTATAAAATATATTTGAATTTGTTTTTTGGTTACTATATTATTCCATATGTGTTATTTCATAATTTTGATGTCTTCACTACTTTTCTACAATGCAGAAAATAGTACAAATAAAGAACCTTGAATGAGTACAGTAGGTGTGTATTAACTTTTGACTGGTACTGTACATCATGTCAGAGAATGTGTAGGAATATATGATACATTTTTAAAACCCATTGAAACAAAGCCCTATTGTCTAAATGTTTTTCAAAAGATAGGATTGATTATTAGAATTAATATGCACACCCTGACTGCAATCAGAAAAATACAAAACGTGTGCGACAGTCTTAAGTGGTGTTAACATAGATCTGTCTGAAAGTCGAGTTAAAACATTGTTACACAGAGAACATGTTTTAAAATGTTACATTTGAAGGTCACTACTAAGGACATGGACTAATAACTCATTACTTAAATGTATTTTATTCATAAAGCACTTTTCACAATCCCCAAAATGGAACATTTTGAATTTAAAATAAGTGATTGTGATAGAATGAAAGCGTAACACAACGTGCTTCAGTAGTTGAACCAAAGGCTAACAAGCCAGATACCATATTGTAGGCAAAAAGCAGGCACAAATGCATTTAAAAACAAACTAAAAGTAATTTTACAGTGGCTTAAGAGCATATTACCATTGAATGAGACACTCATAGCTCATCCTTCTATTGATCTATTAATTCATAGGAACATATCAACAGGAGGGCTGTGCTTCCTCCTGTCACTTATCACACTACATACAAGAGCAGATACTTATCCACTATTGTTGAGTGGAAAAATACATGCATGCAACAGTCTTGCTGCAGGGGATTCGGTTCCTTGCAGCTGATACACTGTGGTCTGTAGGAATTCCCATGCTGGGGCACAGTGGGAAAATTGATATCAAACACATCATAGGACTTGAAGCACACATCCAGAGGCCAAAGCAGTGTGTACCTTGCTCCAATACCGGTCCATTAATGACCGTAAACACCTGTGAGCAGTCCCCAAGAGTCAACACAAATGGGTAGGGTCTGGTCACCTCTGCCTGGTGCTGGTACTCAACCATGTTGGTCCCAACTTGTTAGAATATGAGGACTTGTCAGGCACACTGACAATGCCATCACACACAATTTATTTTGTATATTTTATAGCAATTTACATCAATCAAAACCCAATCCCTGTTTGATGCCTATGTCTTCTATTAATTTTGGGCTGGGGCATATAGTTTCATTTACACAACACTAACCATGTTTACAGCCAACCATTTTAATGCAGCTGAATTACCTGACGCATGAAAAGTCAAGACCGGATAGAAAGATGAAATGGCTACAGACAATTTGTTTGTTTGACGTAGTGGGATGTCTCTTAACCCAGAGTAACCTAAATGTATTACGTGAGAAATGGCGGTTGAAACTCCTTTACGCACAAATATTGCTATAATAACCGTCATATCGAAGTAACCCTGGACAAGCACACCTGATTCAACTTGTCAACTAATCATCATGGCCTGGGTGAGTTGAATAAGTAGTTTTTTTCAAGAGCTAAAACAAAACTGTACTGTTTGAGGTACTTGAGGACCAGGGTTGGCAAACACTGGGCTAGAACTCATGTGCCAGAGGGGGCACATTTGCTATATAATGCAACCGTTTGTGACAAAACTGTCAGTAGAGTTCAAAATGCAATGTAAACCCATTTAACTTGGGGTTTTTTTACTAGTTACATGGGAATTTAACAGCAAAAGTTATTTTTATGTGCACTTCGTCATCACGCACAGCCTTTTATCCACAAAAAGTCAGTTTGCTGGAAACATCGGCGATGGGAAAATGCATATTGTCTTATGCAGAGTTTTTAAATATTTGCATTTAAATCTGTCGCAAATTGGATGGAAATCTACCCAATGTCTTTGAGTGTGCAGTAACTCGTAACAGATTCTGGAATGCTGTTCCTTTCATTCAAGGTTTACAAAAGGCCATCTAATTGTCCCATCAATCTTCATATGCTTATCTAATATTTAAACTAACAGGCTGAAAGTCAATGAAGGGCTTTCTGGTCTCATTGAAGCTGGGTCGGAATGTCTTCCTGCCTAATTTGTATACTGGTGTTGGGAGGGCCACTGTCAGAAGTCTTAAAGAGATGTCACCTTGTGTATCTGGAGAGAAGACTGTTTAGGGAATAACTTGATAGTTTCAGGCTAAAAGTAAATGAGGTACCACCAGCAGGGTTATTTAAAACAATACCTGCACTTCCAATAAGCTTCTGTTTCTCGCTGGACTGGTAAAACAATGTTTTTTGGGGGTCCTTGAAGACTGCAATTCAGTACCAGTGAGTTTCCATGAACAGTCTGGGTTTGAAATGTAGAAGTCCTGAACAATCTGTTGTAAAGCAGACTAACTTTTTTTGTAATATTTTATTACTGCCACATATGACTTCAAATTGTGTTATGTTGTAGCCAGACAAATGATTACTTTTCCATTGCAGTTGATCGTTAGTCTGGCTAACACCTAACTTTTGAAGTCCTCCTGACTTCAGAGTCTGGAATGGCTCTTTGATGTTGTCGGCACAATGCGTCTAATGAAAAGGGCTGTGCTTTTACTGGTTGGCTCTCTGTATTTCTCTCTCATACAGCCCCTGAGTACTGCCCACTTTCTTACAATGGTTGGATTTTCAGATACAAACAATGAGAGGTCTCAACCCCGAGGGAAAAATAAACAGAGAACCAGTCAATCCCTGTTGCACGATTTATTAGAACATATTGCATTAACAAACAGCCTCCTTTCCAGACCAGTGTGGTCACAGCTCTCCCTGCGCTGTGAGTTGCGTCAGCCAGGCTAGTTAATCACAGCAAACAGAATAAAATTCAAGTCTGTTTTTGTAAAAAAATGTAATCCACCATGGCCTGGAGTATCCAGCAGACGTGGATACTCTCTGACTATCTCAACTGTCTTGGCCCCATTCTGTCTGGTCCATTGAGCCCTCCAGATCATGGTCTCCTTCATGTACTCTGCAACCTGGTTTTCCGGACAGATGTTGTTCAACCACTTGGTCATCTGGGCTGCGCTCTCATATTTGACTCTGTTGTGAGCACAAAGTATTCAATAAATAATAATATTCCTTTTAACAATCAGTTTTCATAATATACAAATCTTTCAACATATACCTGGCAAGACCCGGCTACTGCTCAAGCTTGGTGTGTCCTGAGGACCTTGTATATTTAAAAAAAAGGTGGTGTTTATAGAATACTCACTGCGTGAAAGACTTATGTTCTTCTTTAACTAGGCTATAGTTGAGTCACTAGCTAACATGCTACTGAACTGTGACACTAGCATATTGACATGCATATTGGTATTAAAAGACTGCAACGTATTCACCTACAAATGTGTTTAGGCAAATCATTAGTTATCTAGCTACCTAATCACATGAATTGTGCAAAAATATAATAATTCACTTTAACTATTTAAGTGCTAGCCAGCCAGTCAGTCAGTGGTGCTGACCGATTTTGAAACTGGTATCACAAAAATGTGTTTCACTCTATCCCATAAAACATGACATTGCTAACTAGGCACCATTTAGCAAAATAAAATGTTAGGAAGTTGAATAAGTTACACTCACCAGACAACTTTTAATTTGCAAATAAATTCATTAAAAATCCTACAATGTGATTTTCTAGATTTTTTTCTTCTAATTTTGTCTGTCATAGTTGAAGTGTACCTATGAGTAAAATTACAGGCCTCATCTTTTTAAGTGGGAGAACTTGCTCAATTGGTGGCTGACTAAATACTTTTTTGTCCCACTGTATATTTTTAATTTCAATAGAATTTGAATATCATTGAAATGTTATTTTTCTTTTCAGTGACATTCTTATTTAATCACTTAAGTTTGTGTTGGAATGGAAAGGGTTAACACTGAATAGAAAAAATTCAATCAGAATTTTCTTTGGTCTTTTGGGAGATAACTCCTAGCCAAGTCAGTAATTTACTCTCAGAAGCTAGATGGAAGGCATCTGCCATTGAACTGAATTAGCAAAGATTTTGTATAACTAAACCAAGATACACCTGTCATTTTCAAATTGGAACAAATTAATCATAGTGGAGAGAGCAAGCAAGGAGGTGGGCAGAGCCAAGCATGAGCTAGCGAGATCCTATTGGCGTGTCCTAGCATGCATTTGCATATTTCCATTAGGGAACACCTTGCTCTTCCATATTTGGTTGTGAGTTGAAATTCCAAGTGAATGCTTAACATTTATACATCCGGGAAAATAGGTCTCATTGTTTGATCTGTGGTATTAGGGCAGAATTTTCGTGTGACAGTCGACCAATAACATTTTGACTTGTAATAAGTGGGACGGTTTCTGCAGAAACGTATGTAAACAGGTTTCCCACGGTCTCGCTAGCTAGCTTTTGTTGTAGGCAATGGGGTCCGCAAACCCCTAGGTACTGCTGAGGATTTTTATGACCGCTAGCAACAACAGAATAAACAAATTACATTCCTACAGTAGAAAATAAGAATGTCTTCTTTCTAATAATGATTCTCAACTCCTAATATTGAGCAAATTACACATTGGTTCCAATTATATTTACTGGAGTATCTGACATACAATAGGCTTTGAAAAAGCACCCTGCAAATAGGTTAGCAGTGTGGCAAGTGATTTTTTTTTGAGACCTTTTGTAGCTAATAGACTGTTCAAGTTTACACTTCCTCTTCCAATTATGTGGGGAGGTCAAAATAATGAAATTATGTACCACATTTAATTTTAAATTGTTGAATACTTCTCCTTGCCATTGTCATTCACTTGATGAGACGAAGAATTTGTTTTGTTTTTGCTAACGCGTGATAGGTGTCCCTGGGTCGCCGGTTTGTCTAGGAGGGATCCCATGGCAAGAAAAGGTAGACTCCTGTTCTAGGCTAGTGTGCAGTGACTGCAGCAGGTGTTATCGAAGAGGATGATGCTAATAGCTTCTCCCTTTTAAAGATTAACTTTGAACAGGAAGATAAGTTTCATCGTCTGGGTCGTGGAAGTGTTTTTAATGTTTTTATTGCAGCTCACTTGCTGTTAGCTATCTCCTTGAAAGTAACTTATGTATGTGAAACATTGCTGTATTTAAAGTTTAGCTCGCCGGTTACTTTGTGCTAAACGTGATATTTTTTTTTGCACTGGGAAGTAATATTTGTACGTTTTGGTTGGGAAATGCTTAGCCTAATGGTTGTGTTTTTGTATTCTTATGATTGGGACCTATCGGCTTATTATGTCAGAGTGAATGGACTGCTTATCGTTTAGCATCATGCTGTGTGTGACTGCTGTCTCTATCGGCCCTATTTGTTGTACCAAAAGTGTGGTCTCCTACATGGCGTGCTCTGCATATTACGGTCAGTGTTAGGCATGGGCGGTATACTGTATACCGTGCTATTTGGAAGTAGCCACAGGATGGTTTTTCAATAAATACAATTGAAAGTATTTCTTTGAAGTTTTTCTTTAGAAATTTGAATTATTTGTAGCTACTTTTTAAGTAAATACCTGAAGTCAACTTGTGCAATACATTAGGCGATGAAGCAGATCGCGTTCTTCATTTCACCTGTCACATTTATTTTACATTATGAAGCTTACCAGTAGCTCCCCAGAACAGTTGAGCCAGTCACGTGTTTGTTTGTAAACGGCACAACGGGAGAAAGCTGAACCTGGGATGATTAAAGAGTTGGCCTGCCTCCATTCTGAAATAACTTTATTTTGATAAGCTTGGAATGGACATGGTCTACTAAACTTAACAACCACAAACACATATCTAAGTTTAGCTTTCTTGTTGTTTATCAAAATTATCTGGCTAACTCATTAAGCCTGCTTTTGTAGTACACCCTCATGGTGAGTCCAGCTGTTTATTTGGTTCAACTTGCTTACGAGCCCCAAACCAACAACGCAGTTTTTAAAAATACGGATAAGTATAAGAAATAAAAGTAAAGTAAATAAAGAGCAGCAGTAAAATAAATTACTGTAGCGAGACTATATACAGGAGGGTACCGGTGCAGAGTCAATGTGCGCGGGCACAAGTAATTTGTAGGTAGAGTTATTAAAGTGACTATGCAAAGATGATAACATAGTAGCAGCAGTGTGAAATAGTTGGAGGGGTAGGCAATGCAAATAGTATGGGTAGCCATTTGATTAGGTGTTCAGGAGTCTTACGGCTTAGGGGTAGAAGCAGTTGCCATACCAGGCAGTGATGCAACCAGTCAGGATGCTCTCGATGGTGCAGCTGTAGAACCTTTTCAGGATCTGAGGACCTGCTACTATGTTCATGTTCTTTTTCTTGATATGGGCGTTTGGTACAACATTTGGAAGATCCCCCCACCGAAGGCCGAAGACCAATACCCAATGCGGTTCGCCACTGTCTCCTCCTATATTTGTACATACTCTTAGTTTCTCCACCTTAACACCAGCCAGAGAATTACTCCCCTATCAATTTCAGATGAGAGCAAATCCATTTTTGCAGTACCTTGGTGATGTTACATTGTGAACTTGCATCTAATATAGTACTAGGCATAGGATGCACGTCCATAAGGTACATTGAATTAAATTGTCAAAATGATATAGCCTAATTAGTTTACTCCTGTCAATACAGAAATCAATTAAATCATAAATAATGGCCTACTACACCAGAAAACATGATTTGGCCACAGAGGATCATTGGCTGCTGTCAGAAAGGTGTACATATTCAGTCTGATCATTTTTGGGTCAGTGCCACTTGAAAAAAATAATTCTTACAATTTCGTCCTCAGTTAGATGGATTTCATAGTGTATTTGTCCCCCCTTCTTATGGGCCTATTATATGCATGAGACTGTTTTTATGTGCAACTAAATATTGGGAAGGTGTCCTTAATGTTTAGTATACTCTGTGTACGTTTTATCTTATTGGTAATTTTCCTAGATATGTTGGGTATGTGCTTTAGCTACAGTATATGCATCAAACTCCAGTCCAGTTAGACGTAGATGATAAACTAGCTCAAAAGCTGACAGGAAATAAAGTTGAGCCAGCGACCCTGTGCTCTGTCTGACTTCTTGGTCTGGGCAAATGGCCACAGAACCACACTGCATGATGGTGGTTAAACTGACCATTCTGTCTGTCATTCAGTTAGACAGCAGCATGGGGAGGGAAATTGTGCAGCACTGATTCCCCTCAGCGCGTTGGTTCTTAACAGCATGATGGCACACAGTGAGTAGATAGGGTTTGGCTGTCACTGTCTGAGCTGCTTCAAACAACCAGGATCAGTGGGGATGAGGGGTAGATGAACAAGCAATGAATCCTTAAATGTTAGTTGGCTGTTGCGTAAGTGCAGATTTACTTATTGCCTCACTATAGAGTACATTTGTGGATTTCCATGTACATCCAGGTTCATAATTATTGGCACCCTCTAAGAATCTGTTCTATGTGCTCTGTTTCTATGCTTCCCGGGTTTTAAGTTTCGTTTTGTCTTTTGCTTTCGGTTTTGTACACCAGCTTCAAACTGTAGAAAATACCATTTTTAGGATTTAATGACAAGATACTGTATTTCACAGCGGTTTAGATGTTACAATGATTATCTACACTGTCCATTGCTTGTTTTGTCACAAACTGATATTTTAGCAACAAGGAAATGGCAGATCGATTTCTATATTTTGCACCTTTAAACAAAATATGTTTCTCTGAGCAATTGTATTAGTAACAGCCCCAGACCATTATTCCCCCTCCACCAAACTTTACATGCATCGGGCGGGTAGCATTCTCCTGGCAGCCGCCAAACCCAGATTCATCCATCTGACTGCCAGATGGTGAAGCTTGAGTCATCAATCCAGAGAATGTGTTTACACTGTTCGAGTTCAATGGCGCTTGGCATTGCGCATGGTGATCTTAAGCTTGTGTGTGCTGCTCGGCCATGGAAACCCATTTCATGAAGCTACGGACAAACATTCTAGTGCTGATGTTGCTTCCAGAAGCCGTTTGAAACTCTGAGTGTTGCATCTGAGGACAAACGATTTTTACGAGTTACGCGCTTCAGCCCTCGGCGGTCCCGTTCTGGGAGCTTGTATGGCCTACCACTTTGTGGCTGAGCTGTTGTTGCTCCTA
Source organism: Oncorhynchus gorbuscha (assembly GCF_021184085.1). NCBI lineage: Eukaryota > Metazoa > Chordata > Actinopteri > Salmoniformes > Salmonidae > Oncorhynchus > Oncorhynchus gorbuscha. The sequence goes on along the minus strand of NC_060183.1, from coordinate 49,708,157 downwards.
GACGTTTCCCCTTCACAAGAACAGCACTTACAGTTGACCAGAGCAGTTCTAGCAGGGCAGGAATGTGAAGAACTGACTTGTTGGAAAGGTGGCATCCTATGACGGTGCCACTTTGAAAGTCACTGAGCTCTTCAGTAAGGAAATTCTACTGCCAATGTTTGTCTTTGGAGATTGCATGGCTGTGTGCTTGATTTTATACACCTGTCAGAAATAGCCGAATCCACTAATCTGAAGGGATGTCCACATACTTTTGTATATATAGTGCATCTCTACTGCAGCTGGTGTGTGCACAAAAAATACCCTGACTCAGAGGAGAGAATTGAGCCGTCAACTAATTACCAGGCTGTCTTCTGATCATGTCCTAATTATAGAGTTTATACCAGCTGTACGGTGTCCGATCATTTCCTTGCTCCTTCCTTCTCTGTGACTGAAGAGAGGGGGTGAGTGGCCAACCCACAGATGTACAGAGCATTGGTTTGACTCACAATGACCCCCAATATCAATGTGGGATTTTTATCACAATTCCACGCTCCACCATAATCTCTCTCTGGCGTTGCAGAGATGAATGCCCTCTACTCCCACTCTCCCATGCCTGAGTGTCTGCATTTTGTCTGAGTTTTGTATGATTATGCCGGCAGTGTCAATAGGAGTGCATTGGCATGAGCAAGAAATTCTTATGTGCGTTGTTTGCAAACCATATAGAAACTGACTGCTCAAATAACTTGGCTATTGCACCACTTATTTAATTTGTTTTTTAATGATATCACCAGACATTATATAGCGGCCATTATATAGCAGCAGGAATTTGGTGTTTTTCTCTCTCTGCTTTCTGGTCTGTTGGACTGAAAAATGTGTATACTGGCAAGGTCTCAAAATGAAGGTGGAATTATAATTGTTTATTGATTCTCTGAGGGATTTGTGTACTGTATGCCAATGACTGAAATGTAAAGGATGAAATGCCTTGTACGCATGCATAAGGGAAGGTTCATGTTGATAGGAAACAAACATTGCAAAATTAAAACAAATCTTTGCGTATATAATAATATTTTGAAAAACAAAGTTGTATTTCTCTCATGTCTCTGCCTTGCCAGTCATGGACAAGGCTCTGTGAGCAGATCAGTCTCTTCTACATCATCAGGATGTTGTGTGGTCACACAAAGAACTGAGGCCCACGGTGCTGGTTGGCCCCTGAGGACGAAGACCAGGAAGCCAGGCCCCCAGACAGTCCTCAGGGATGTTCTCTAGGGGCCATGAGAAGGGCCTCAGTGGACCAGATGAATACAGCGGTGTAGAGGCACCTCAGAGTCCACACAAGTGGTCCAAGAGGAGGGAGCTGGGGGGTAAGAAGAGCACTCAGAGCCCCAAGGTGGGCAGGAGCCTGCGGAGGAAGTTCCAGAAGTTCCTGCAGGGCCCGGCAGGGCCGGGGGAGCCCTCCATCCACCAGCCCCATCATCTGCTCTCCCCTGTGGAGCAGGACATATTTATATGTGGCCTGAAGAGAGACCCCTCCAGTGGAGAGTTCAACGGACTTCACTCCTCCCTGCCCAATGGCCGAAGTCACACAGGGACTCTAAACCCACCTGTGGCTGGGAATATGACGCTGAACAAAGAGGGCTTCATCAACGCCCCCGGTACTGTAAGTACCAACGGCCCCACCGCTAGCCTACCCATCACTCCCTCTGGAGAGAACAGCAGCGCTGAATGTCAGGATGGGATCGGGGTTGTGGAGGACACACACAGGCCTTCTCCTAGTGAAGAGGAGGAAAATGAGGGAGAGAAATGCTCCAGTGACATCGTCGAACACATATTGAAAGAGCTGAGAGGTATCAACAAGATTCAGGAGGAGATCGCAGACCTGCGGCAGTACCTGACCTCTGTGAGAGGCTCAGTGGACGAGGTCTCCTGCTGTGTGGATGCAGTGCTGAATGAGATAGGGGAGCTCTACTCCTCTGGAGCCTCAGCACCAGGACCCCAGACCCCTCAGAGGCCTAGTGGCAGCCCAGGCAGTCAGAATGTTGTCACAGCCTTCCACAGGAGGGCCACCAGTCCTTTACTGGAGTGCCTGCAGGGGTCTTGGGACAAAGACCCAGTGAAGATGATGATGGTGCCACCCCAGGAGTCACCTAAAACATGGAGAGAAAGGTTAGCTCCTTGCCAACCCGAACCAGCTGACCAGGAGAATTCTGACCACAGCTCAGAAGTGTCCTCTTCTCGACCAGGGCCCAGTCAAGCCAGCCTCTCCTACCTGGACCAAGGGTATGCCCATGACTGCCCCAGCACCAGCTCCCTGTCGTCATGTCACAGCTCCAACACTCTGGACCGGGATGCCAGGTACTGCTCAGTTAAGGCCAGGCTATGGCAGAGTGGCTGGGCCTCGGCAGGCATGCAGCACAGTGTGAGCGGAGACGGGGGCTGGAGCGAGGAGAACGGTTGGAGCGAAGACATCTCCTGTCAGAACAGTGGGGAGGAGGTGGAGGACAACTGTGCAGGGCCAGGTGCATGGAACAGATACACCACAGGAGAGACCAGCAGCACCCCAGGCCAGTCCTCCAACAGCAGCTCAGAGCACCTGTCCCTGCTGTTCGGCATCCATAAGAACTCCCCCTCCAGCTCGTCCAGTGTGGTGGACTGGCGGCACCCCAGGCAGCAGGGCAGCAATGGACACCTAGTGTGTGACTGTTCAGCCAACTGCCCATACTCTCGGAGCTCTGGCTACCACACAATGGACGCCTATGCTGATGTGGGGAGCTGTGGGCCATCCAGGAGCATGAGTTGCTCCACTGTACTGCTCACAGACTGTGATGATGGCTACCTGGAGCTGCACTCCCCCTACGACCGCTATACATCCTCCGCTGACACCCTGAATGTGGGATCCGTTGAGAGCCTGGACAGGGAGTGGACTGAACAGTGTGTCCCAAGAGACGATGCAGGAGGGTGGGTGTCGGGGGACCTGCCTAGCCCTGAGCCTGAGAACACCCAGCTCCTCAATGTGGGATTTGATGTGAAAAACATTGGGAAGGCTGTGCTCACCTTTAGGTCTGCTTTGAAAGGGGCTCTGAGGAAGCTGGAGGGTTCGAGCCCGGAGCCTGGCAACGATGACAGTGAGTCAGAAGCAGCTCCCTCTCCTGTCAGAACCTGCTCCCCTGAACCCCCGGAGGGAGCGATCACTATGCCAACTGATCACGTTCGCTCTGCGTCTCCTCTGGAAGAATATAGTGAGGCCTCAATCTATGTGGACTGCAGCCCAGCCCAAGAGCACCTGCCTTGCTCCCTACAAGCATCCCCAAATGAAAGGACTCACTCCCCCTGCACCCCTACCGAGTATCACTCCATGGAGCATTTAGAGAGCCAAGGAGAGTATCAGACTGATGGAGAACTGTCCAACCCAGAGCTAACACCAGACCACAGTCCTCCAGGAAGGGCTGGGAGGAGTTCAGCAGATTTTAACATCAGCCCAGAGGGGACAGGGTTAAGTCCAACAGGGTTAAGTCCAATAGGAGAAGACCACGATGGAGCTGATCAGGATGAGTTTAGAGAACAGGATGTTGTTAGCCCTAAGAAGGAACGCCTTGCTAATCTGCAGCGCATCCTGAAAGATAAAAGACAGAGACATAAACTTTCCAGAACTTCCCAAGGATCCCAGTCCACGTTCTCTGAGGAGGAGTTGAATCCAGGTAGATCTCCTTTCGTGCGCTACATTATTTGCAAGTACAGCAAAAAAAAGAAGTAATCTAACACTCATATTCCCTATGTACCTAAACTCTGACTGCTTTTCTCTGTCTTCATTAGATGGAAATTACACATTTAGCCCATAATTTATAACTATTAATGTAGCAGTATAAGATATGATTGATCCTGACACCTTGGATTGAAAATTGTCGATTGGTAGTATAGTTGACCTGGTTATTTATGATCTTCTTAGCTATTTATATACATGAACCCTAATGTTGTCTTTTTTGATGGATGTTCTTCCTTCCAGATGGCAGCAGAGAAGATGACCAGGTTACTCATGAATTTCAAATGAGCTCCCTTTTCAGTTATGTTTTGTTGTTTTCATTTACACAGATATAGTTTGAGTTTTGGTGCGACTGTTGTGTTTGCCGTTGGGTGTTTTTATATCGTATGCACGGAGCCAAGCATGGTCCCTTTTTGTTTGTCATACCTTGAACTGAGGTGTTTAACTCTTTGCTTGTGATTTATTTTGGGGGTTTGCGCCTAATGAATGCATTTTCAAATGGATATAGAATTATGTTTTGATCGAATTAAAAGCTCCTATTATTTCTGTAAACCTGAATAGAGTAAAATAATTATGTTCTTGGCAGGATCAGACCAATAGAAAACACTGTGGTGAAGTTGTTTTTGGAGAAGCCATATTCTCGCACCGGCTTCAGTGTTTACATACAACAGCCGAATCTACCTGGTTCCCTCAGAACTGTTTCAAACGCTGTCAGAACCTCCTATTACTGGGAGAGGAGAGCCCCAGAGGGGTCCAGCTACCTAACTGTAGCCCCATTAATCTGAGTGGAAGAGGAGCACTGGCCCTGATGAAACACTTTACCTCAGAGGAAGAGAGATAAAACATGTATAGTTATTGTAAAATTATCCAATGTACTTCCCCACAAAAGTTCTCTCTGTTGTGCAACAAAAACAAGTTGTGCCTTGCTTTATCTGCATCTGTACATTGTAGTGATGTGGGACAGCAAACTGCTCAGTGTTCCTCATCTCCTTCCCACATCTGATTTGACATGCACCTCCCTCTTGCTATTGAGTTAAACACATATACCGGTCAAAAGTTTTAGAACACCTACTCATTCAAGGGTTTTTCTTTATTTTTACTATTTTCTGTAGAATAGTGAAGACAAACTATGAAATAACACCAATGGAAGACTGTTGGAAAAGCATTCCAGGTGAAGCTTGGTTGAGAGAATGCCAAGAGTGTGCAAAGCTGTCATCAAGGCAAAGGGTGGCAACTTTGACGAATCTGAAATAAAATATATTTTGATATGTTTAACTTTTTTTTTTTGGTTACTATATGATTCCATATGTGTTATTTCATTGTTTTCATGTCTTCAATATTAATCTACAATGTAGAGAATAGTAAAAATAAAGATAATCTGTTGAATGAGTAGGTGTTTCAACTTTTGACTAGTACTGTATATATAAACAATGATCATTTTGGTTGTTGAATTTTATCTATGTTAGGCTTTTCAGTTTGGCAACAATCATTAGATGCCATGTATGGATCAAATATAATCCTCTCCTTGTCTCGAGACATTACTTAATATGCTGTTCTGAAATGGTTTTGTTCTGCATGTACCATCCAAGAGGTGAAACTCAACCTGCTCTGTCTCTTTCCATTCTCACTAACCTCTGTGTACATTTTTTAACATATAAGATTAAGTATATTACTGTGGTCTAATTACTGACTCTGAAAAAACGAATGTGTGTTAAATCCTTCAGGGACGAGATGATGGACCCAACTCCAGACAAGCTTGGATCAAACCAGGGTAAATCATGATGATGCCCAAATCATTTCTGTCAATGTTGATTTATATTTCACATAAAAGCTGATGCATGTGTTTGTGTATTCTGTACGAGTGTATCATTCTGTTCCGTGTCCACAGCGGTGGAAGTGGTTTGTTTGGGATTGACAGCATGCCAGACCTTCGTAAGAGGAAGCCTATACCTCTGGTCAGCGATGTGGTAGGTGTTGCTTCCCATCCGTCTCAATGCTTCAAATCACACTTTCTGTCCTGTCTGTCAGTACATGTTGTTCTATCCTGTAATACCAGAACAAGAGAAGCATCTTGATAATTAAGGATTCAATTGATAATTTCAGCATTTGCTTGAAAAAAAGTGATATCATCATAAGGAATCACAGAGCTATCACCCAGTGAGGCACATGTCAAACCAGTGTTACATTCTCTCTAATTATTCCCCACAATTCTCTTGAATGCAATCACTCTCCTTGGTCAGGCTATGGTAAGTGGAAAAAACACAATTGCTCCTTTCCTTTTAGTCAGAATTGTTTTTATTATACTGTATATCAAGTAGGACAAGGGATTGTACACCATGCAGCTCTTCTGCAAATAATGTGCAACAGGGGTTTCATGCTGCACCTGAGTAACCAAATGTCACCATGCAACCGCACTGTAGTTTTCCTACTTGATATAACCATTTAAAACAATATTCCCTTCCTCGTATTCTACCTCTCCCCTTAATTCATTCATATGATAGATTGATTTGTTCTGTTGGGTTTTATTCTCCACCCTTACATGCTGAGCCATGTACAGACCATCACTACTGGAGTATTAACTGAATCCTCCATTGGACACACACACACACACACACACACACACACACACACACACACACACACACACACACACACACACACACACACACACACACACGTCTTGACTGGTCAGTGATGGTTTAGTTCCTCCCATGTTATCACCTTACATGACCTGTGTTGTAACAATCCTTACATTAGTTCCTTCCTTCACCCGGTCTGGTGTTAACTCTATGGGCCTTGTTCTACTCACTTGGGTAGTACACTCACTGGGTAAAGGTTCACAGAACACTTACAATACTCCACCAATCTTTGTGATCACTGTTTGGGTTTAGTTGTTTTAACATGGCAACTAACAAGATTTTCACCTGTCGTCCACAGTCACTGGTCCAGGCTAGAAAGGCTGGAATCACCTCTTCCATGGCCGCGCGCTCCTCCGTCAAAGACGAGGAGCTGGTGAGTACATCATGGGATGCATATTACTCTACTGAATTCATCAAGACTCTGTTCAAAACTCACCTGAGATGACCAATATCATAGGATACTGAGATATTACTTATTCCTATCTCCTCCCCCGCTGTAGAAGAACCACGTTTATAAGAAGACTCTTCAGGCTCTGATCTACCCCATCTCCTGCACCACGCCCCATAACTTTGAGGTGTGGACGGCCACCACGCCCACCTACTGCTACGAGTGTGAGGGGCTACTGTGGGGCATTGCCCGCCAGGGCATGAGGTGCTCCGAGTGCGGGGTTAAGTGTCACGAGAAGTGCCAGGAACTGCTGAATGCTGACTGCCTGCAGCGTAAGTACAGCACATCTGAAGCTAGACAGACGAAGTATGTTTCGGATCCTTTTGCGACGAAGCAGCCGTATTGCTAAACTGAGCGATCTGATGCATTGAAAAGCCAGTCACACGATTGACGGTGTATGAGACATAGATATGCATTTTGCAATAGATTTGTGTTTTATAATTTCTCTCATTTGGCTGGGTTGACACTTTTCAACCGAGTTGGTGGCTCGAACTTTCCTGTTGATTTACTCCTACGTCCTCACCATCCCAGAATACAGCTGTCAGTGATATGTAAAGTACAGTGGAATTATATGGTGTACTCTGTTGGTTATGACTGATGTTGCACTGAAGACATTATACATCCAAGTGCTTTGTCATTCTGATGACTCGGATGGTCAAATAAATAGCTTTTAACAACTGGGTAGATATATACGAATATTTACATCACAACCTTCACATTATGGTGCCACAAAGAGACTCCTATTCCATGTACTGTTTTTGGGTGGTTTCTGATGTTCTAGGTGCTGCGGAGAAGAGCTCCAAGCATGGGGCTGAGGATCGTACCCAGAACATCATCATGGCCATGAAGGACCGCATGAAGATCAGGGAGAGGAACAAGCCGGAGATCTTTGACGTGATCCGGGATGTCTTTGTCGTCAGCAAGGCGATCCACGCTCAGCAGATGAAGACCATCAAACAGAGTGTACTGGACGGAACCTCCAAGTGGTCGGCCAAGATCACCATCACAGGTACACCAACACAGGGAGTAATGGTATTGCACCAGTGGTCACGTTCCATGAGCTGTTCTATTGTACTGTAACTAGTCTTCTCTCCCCATCTGACTATGTCCATGTCTCTTTATTGATTTCGAATGACTGTGTCATCCTGTCTGTCCACCTGTGGTATGATGCTTCCCTGTCTCACTGTTCATATGTCTGTCTGCAGTGCTGTGTGCCCAGGGTCTGCAGGCCAAAGACAAGACGGGTTCCAGCGACCCCTACGTCACAGTCCAGGTGGGCAAGACCAAGAAGAGGACCAAAACCATCTACGGCAACCTCAACCCTGTCTGGGAGGAGAAGTTCCACTTGTGAGTCTGACTTGGCCCTGCACATGTAGTCAGTAGTATTATCCTGCGAGAGCGCGTGTTCCTATAATGTGTAAGCAGGCCAAGACTTCAAGCCTCAGGCAGTCTAAATGTCCTCACCCAAAGGAAGTATGTGGTCATGTTTAACCCACTTCCAAAATGTCACACGCTGTCTGGTGCCATTTGACAATGGGAGACACTAATTTATTCATGGTAGTGGTGCACACACGTGTAATTAACTCTTCCCCTTATATTACATCAGGCCACACCTAGTTCAGTTCTACTACCTTAGAATGAGCTGCAATGTTAGCATACACGCAATGTAGTTACCATGCATATCTGTTCTTGATATGAAATCTTCACGTTAACGCTACCTTACTCATTCCCCCCCAGCGAGTGTCATAACTCGTCGGACCGCATCAAGGTGCGTGTGTGGGACGAGGACGATGACATCAAGTCCCGGGTGAAGCAGCGTCTGAAGAGAGAGTCCGACGACTTCCTGGGTCAGAGCATCATCGAGGTCCGCACGCTCAGCGGAGAGATGGACGTCTGGTATAACCTGGGTACGTCCTTGCTATCCTGCATTATGTCGACTGTATGTGAGACGAAGGTGGCTGCCTGTGTTCGAGACCCATCGTTATGTTAAGTGCATGTACAGATTAGTCAAAGGGATCAGAATGGTAAGAATGACCGTGTCAAAGGGGGACATTCCACTGCATCGCAGCCCTGAGAAATAGTAGTGGCTTCACACAGGGCCTGTTTTGGAGTTGTTGATTCTATGTTAATCTAATGTTAATGTGTTCTCTGGAGTGAAGCCATGAAACTGTCCATATCAGGCAAACTCTGAGCCGTTGGAAAGTGTCCAGTGTACAGGGCCCCTCCCCCTTTCACAGCCTCTCCACAGTCCTCACATGCCCCTGTGCTCCCTCCTCATTGTGTCCAAGAGGCTCTATTTTTAGTGTGTGTACGCGGGTCTCAACCTAGAAGTGCCTGTATTCAGCCGCCGCTTTGAGGGAATATTCCCTTCTGATCTGATGGGGTTGGTGTGAGAATCAAAATGTTTCAGATGATCAAAAGGGTGAAGGTTGTTTGTTTTGTTCATGCTTCTTTTATCCTGGAATCCTCCGTTTTCCAGATATGTACTGCTCTAATCCCTATCACTCATACATCTACTCTTCTAAGTTATGCCAAAGGCATGTTCTGTTAGCGTCCTCATTGCATCTGCCAATTCCCTCCTTTTCCGTTTTGAATTATACTCTATTATACTCTATAGGAGGGCTGAAATCAACCCTTTAAACTAACAGATTGTTAGTTGCTACACAGTGCTTTGTCTCAATGGACTGTCTGTTCCAGGGTTAGTTAATGATGGGTTGAAAGTCTAGGAAAATAAACATTGAATCAAAATGTATTTGTTACATACACAGTTGACAGCGTTCATGAAATGTGCAGTGAAATCCTTGTGCTAGCTCCCGCAACACCCAAGACCTCTTACTGTAATACAGTGGGTTAGTTAGCACCCTAGTGTATCTGCCTCTCATATGTCACCAGCTCTGATCTACATTGTAGCCCTCTTCTCTAGTCCAGTCTGTGTTGTGCTTGTACCTCATTACCCACGTCTCCCTTGGCCAGCAATACCATTTGTCTTGCCCAATTGCACAGGCGAGGAGTGGCCCTAAGGCTCCTACTTGCCCTGGATGAAAACATTGGCTGTCACCACCATGGTCTTTACTTTCCCCTAGGCTTACTCTCATTTGTGCTTCCTCTTCTGCCCCTTTCTGTCTTCCTTTGTCCACATGGTTTCTTTCTTCCTCTGTTTTCTAGCTTTTACACTCTCCCTTTTGGAATGGGACTCAGGAGGAGGGTGGGGTGTTGAAAAAGCTCTTCAATGTTCTTCTAGCTTTAAACACTTTCCAAAAGTGAATTGTTTCATCGCCCTTGGCTTTCCTTTTTTTCTTCCTCCTCTTAATGATAGTCAACGTTTTTAGGGATGCCTCACTGTCTGTCATGGACTTCCTATCCCTGCAGATGAGAGACCCAGCATGAGTTACTGATGTGGTGTGTTTGTTTGCGTGCATGGGTATGTGATTAACTGTGCCATTCTGAAGCTGCAGGCCTCTTTCTTTGCCTGTTTAATCATGACTTTTTGAAAACGACTCCACCATGATACTGAAAAGGCCTTCAAAGGAACAGCACTTCTTGAATGTTAAAGTGGTTGCTTAGTGTGTTAGCTCTATGACAAGGGGATACGTCTGTACACTTTCCCTAGACTGTGAAATATACATTTAGCTGATGTTACTCATTGACTGTGTTCGATACAACACTAAAGAGCTGTGAAATCATACGCAAAGCCACTCTCTCTTTCATCTCCTCCATCCTCTTAGGGGAGATCTCCTCCTTGATTAATATGTAGCACACTCCAGTCGTATCGCGGCCGCTTAGACGACACGTACGAATTACCCTGATAATGTGGCTGTCAGGGGAAATGGCCGGGGATGAGCTGCCGAACACGCCACTTCCAGAATAAGACCAGCTGAAGTGTCCTCAGCCGGAAGAACAAGGACAAATCCATACAACCCTGAGCCCTTGTCCTCAGTACTAACTGTAGTAATGCTAGTAGTATAGCACCCACTGAATGGCCTTGTAGTGGAGCCACTGTAGACCCATTGATAGTAATAGTCTGTAATTGCCATTTGATTAGCAGACCTGGTCAATGTGACAGATCTAGATTATATTATTTGACTCACTGACTTGTGTGTGTCTGTTACAGAGAAGAGGACCGACAAGTCGGCCGTGTCCGGCGCTATTCGTCTCCACATAAGTGTGGAGATCAAGGGAGAGGAGAAAGTGGCTCCCTATCACGTCCAGTACACCTGTCTACACGAGGTACAACACTCAGTAAATCTCTTTGTTCGTAAGATTACTGCAGAAACCATAATTGAAACTAGTCCTAAACCAGCTCTGAAACACAGCTTCTTGTGGGTCTCTGTATCATACGGACATTGTGGCTGTCTGCCTTCCAGAACCTCTTCCACCACTCAACGGACATTCTGGGCCAGGGGGTGGTGAGGATCCCAGATGCCAAAGGAGACGATGCCTGGAAGGTGTACTTTGACGAGGTGGCCCAGGAGATAGTGGATGAGTTTGCCATGCGATACGGGATCGAGTCAATCTACCAGGCAATGACGTGAGTCAGAGGAATCTGACGACCTACTCTAACTTTCTCTTGCTATCACACGCTCTGTTCAATCTCTCTTTTGTTCGCTCTCTTTCTCTTGTTCCCTCTTTTGTCTGCTCTCTTTCTCTTGTTCCCTCTTCTCTCGTTCTGTTTCTTCTCTTTCTCTTATTCTCTCACTCTCTCGTCTCTTATCTCTGTTATTTATCTTCTCTCTCTTGTGCTCTCTCCGTCTCACTCTCTGTCCTTCTCCCCCTTTTCTCTAATATGAAATAGCCATTTGGTGCTGTTGTTATTTCCTGGTGGCCCCAAATGAAGGAAAGTAGATTATAAATGGTCTAAAAATGGCTTTGTCTCCATGAGGTGCCATTTTCCGTACAGATGCCTGTTAACTGGCTCCATCATTTACACAAAACACACTCAGGTGGCCATCCCTCAGACGTAATGGGGCACGGGCCTGATGGGATAAATGAGACAGTCATCCCACATAGTGAGGGATCATTGGGTGAAAACCTGACCCCAGAGAGAGTGCTAGCTAGCTAAACATAGGCCTGCTCTTGTGCAGTGTGTTGTAAATCCTATTACATCCCTGAAATCCACTGCTACTGTATATTATTTTGCCCAATAATGAAAGATGTCTGTGTGGTATAAATTGGGTCAAATTACATAAACATGTCCTTAGCATTTCGACCTGAACATTACATTGTGATAATGATGGTATGTGAACAAGAGACGTAATGAAACTTTTAAATGGTAGAATCAACCAGCATTGAGCTGCTGTCTTTGAGCCCTCCGTGACAGTGCCCTCTCCTGGTGTGTTTAGGCACTTCGCCTGCCTGTCCTCTAAGTACATGTGTCCTGGCGTTCCGGCAGTGATGAGCACCCTGCTGGCCAACATCAATGCCTTCTACGCCCACACCACCGCCTCCACCAACGTCTCCGCCTCTGACCGCTTCGCCGCCTCCAACTTCGGGGTTCGTATGGTCCCACACCGCTTTCTCTCCCAACCCCAATAACACCATCTACCTTGTAGTTGTCATATACCACAGGTTGTCTTTCTCTGAATGATTTTCACCTTAATTCTCTCTTCCCTCCAACAGAAAGAGCGCTTTGTCAAGCTATTGGATCAACTCCACAACTCCTTGCGCATTGACCTCTCCACATATAGGGTAAATTGAGAAGTTTTAACATTGACCTCTAAATATGCACCTTCCCCCTCTATCTCTGTTTTTCCTCATGGAATGGTCCCCAATTATTCTCCCTCAGAACAACTTTCCTGCCAGCAGTAAGGATCGTCTCCAGGACCTGAAGTCCACTGTGGACCTACTGACCAGCATCACCTTCTTCAGGATGAAGGTATAGGCAAAGGGCTGGGCTACAAAGACTCTCTGTGAAGAAACATTTTCTCTACTCCTGCCTTTGATGTGTTTTAGTTTTTCTTACTCTCAATGGGTACTGGTGCTATGACTGTAAATCATTACGAAATATCACTCTTTATTGTGCTATGTAAGTGTTCTCTGTAACGCTCATCATCTCCCTCTGGTGTTCAGGTCCAGGAACTGCAGAGTCCCCCTAGAGCCAGTCAGGTGGTGAGGGACTGTGTTAAGGCCTGCCTCAACTCCACCTACGACTACATCTTCAACAACTGCCAGGAGCTGTACAGCCGCCAGTACCAGCTGCTGGACACAGTGAGTCACACAGTCGATCTTAGTTCAACTCACTGCCATTTACACTAACAGAATTAATGCAGGATATTCATATTCTACCCAGAGTGGTTGAAAATGCCCTTTGGTGATGACATTTCACTTCATTATGTTAGAAAATACATTTTACCAAGGCAAGTATAATTCATGTTCTGAATCATTCAGTGGGGTCTTTATCTACCATATCATTAACATGACATCATAAAGTCAGATGTCATAACCTAGTACATCCCATAATGAGCACCAAGCTCAGTTGACAGTGGTGCAGCTTTATCGCCGACACTTTTGAGGAATTGACGTTTTGTCTTCCAAGTTGTTACCGAGTGTCGCAATAATCAAAAAGAAAAGAACAGGGACTTCGCATGAATATGAACAGCGTATATTAAAATACTATGTCATGTCTCAAAATCAGTATTTATCTTACCTCCCTATTGTTTTATGTCCTCCGGATTCGAAAAGAAAGATGGCGAGTTCAACAGTGAGCCTGTCAGTTAACCTTAAATCTTGCACAGTATATCCCCTAGCTGACGTGATGCTGTTTTCCTGATTTATGACCACTTTTTTCCCTCTGGTCTCCATTTATTTTGTCACCCTAATTTTAACCATCCTACAAGGGTAAAAACGACATCAACATTTGAAGGGATTATGATAGAGACATAAAGTTTGGATCATTGGTTTTCTCAGAGGAGTATCTATACAATTAACATATCATTTTGCCTGTTGGTCAAAATTTGTTTTTGATTCAACACCCTTTTCATATGAATATGTCACGGGATATCACTTTAATCCAGCAGTGTTACATTCAGTGTTTTGTCTGACTGGGAGTGTGGTTGTGTTCTGGTCCAGCACAAAGAGGATCTTCCCTTGGAGGAGCAAGGCCCCAGCATCAAGAACCTGGACTTCTGGCCCAAACTGATCACCCTTATAGTCTCCATCATAGAGGAGGACAGGAACTCCTACACACCCGTGCTCAACCAGTTAGTATCCACACACACTCATTTATGTACTCCTGTAATATTTCCAGTATGTAATGATACTCTCTACCATCTCTCCTCCAGGTTCCCTCAGGAGCTGAATGTGGGGAAGGTGTGTGCTGAAGTCATGTGGGCGCTGTTCTCCCAGGACATGAAGTATGCCATGGAGGGTGAGTCCCCACCGATCAGGAGCCGAGCAGACACGTGTCCAGTCTGCGTCAATTTGGGTTCAAGCTCCTCAACCACTAATACCATATTCCCAGTCTTAATGGCCCTATCTGGCCTTTTGTCTGAGTGCGTTTGTGTTAGTTGTGACTATATGGCGAAAGAATAAGCCCCAGACTAGACAGTTGAAGTCAGAAATGTACATACACTTAGGTTGGAGTCATTAAAACTTGTTTTTCAACCACTCCCCAAATTCTTGTTAACAAACTATAGTTTTGGCAAGTTGGTTAGGACATCTACTTTGTGCCTGACACAAGTCATTTTCCCAACAATTGTTTACAGACAGATTATTTCACATAAAAGTCACGATCACAATTCTAGTGGGTCAGAAGTTCACATACACTAAGTTGACTGTGCCTTTAAAAAGCTTGGAAAATTACAGAAAATGTCATGGCTTTAGAAACTTCTAATAGGGTAATTGACATCATTTGAGTCAATTGGAGGTGTACCTGTGGATGTACAGTGGGGGAAAAAAGTATTTAGTCAGCCACCAATTGCAAGTTCTCCCACTTAAAAAAAAATGAGAGGCATGTAATTTTCATCATAGGTACCCTTCAACTATGACAGACAAAATGAGAAAAAAAATCCAGAAAATCACATTGTAGGATTTTTAATGAATTTATTTGCAAATTATGGTGGAAAATAAGTATTTGGTCAATAACAAAAGTTTATCTCAATACTTTGTTATATACACTTTGTTGGCAATGACAGAGGTCAAATGTTTTCTGTAAGTCTTCACAAGGTTTTCACACACTGATGCTGGTATTTTGGCCCATTCCTCCATGCAGATCTCCTCTAGAGCAGTGATGTTTTGGGGCTGTTGCTGGGCAACACGGACACGAACTCCCTCCAAAGATTTTCTATGGGGTTGAGATCTGGAGACTGGCTCGGCCACTCCAGGACCTTGAAATGCTTCTTACTAAGCCACTCCTTCGTTGCCCGGGCGGTGTGTTTGGGATCATTGTCATGCTGAAAGACCCAGCCACATTTCATCTTCAATGCCCTTGCTGATGGAAGGAGGTTTTCACTTAAAATCTCATGATACATGGCCCCATTCATTCTTTCCTTTACACTGATCAGTCGTACTGATCCCTTTGCAGAAAAACAACCCCAAAGCATGATGTTTCCACCCCCATGCTTCACAGTAGGTATGGTGTGTCCTCCAAACACGACCAAGTTGAGTTTTTACCAAAAAGTTATATTTTGGTTTCATCTGATCATATGACATTCTCCCTATCTTCTTCTGGATCATCCAAATGCTCTCTGGGAAACTTCAGATGGGCCTGGACATGTACTGGCTTAAGCAGGGGGACACATCTGGCACTGCAGGATTTGAGTCCCTGGCGGCGTAGTGTGTTACTGACGGTAGGCTTTGTTACTTTGGTCCCAGCTCTCTGCAGGTCATTCACTAGGTCCCCCCGTTTGGTTCTGGGATTTTTGCTCACTGTTCTTGTGATCATTTTGACCCCACGGGGTGAGATCTTGCGTGGAGCCCCAGATCGAGGGAGATTATCAGTGGTCTTCTATGTCTTCCATTTCCTAATAATTGCTCCCACAGTTGATTTCTTCAAACCAAGCTGCTTACCTAATGCAGATTCAGTCTTCCCAGCCTGGTGCAGGTCTACAATTTTGTTTCTGGTGTCCTTTGACAGCTCTTTGGTCTTGGCCATAGTGGAGTTTGGAGTGTGACTGTTTGAGGTTGTGGACAAGTGTCTTTTATACTGATAACAAGTTCAAACAGGTGCCATTAATACAGGTAATGAGTGGAGGATAGAAGAGCCTCTTAAAGAAGTTGTTACAGGTCTGTGAGAGCCAGAAATCTTGCTTGTTTGTAGGTGACCAAATACTTATTTTCCACCATAATTTGCAAATAAATTCATTAAAAATCCTACAATGTGATTTTCTGGATTTTTTTCTCATTTAGTCTGTCATAGTTGAAGTGTACCTATGATGAAAATTACAGGCCTCATCTTTTTAAGTGGGAGAACTTGCTCAATTGGTGGCTGACTAAATACGTTTTGCCCCACTGTATTTCAAGACCTACCTTCAAACTCAGTGCTTCTGCTTGAAATCATGGGAAAATCTTAAGAAATCAGCAAAGACATCAGAAAAAAATAAATTGTAGACTTCCACAAGTCTGGTTCATCCTTGGGAGCAATTTCCAAAAGCCTGAAGGTACCACATTCATTTGTACAAACAATAGTACGCAAGTATAAACACCATGGAACCACGTAGCCGTCATACCGCTCAGGAGGGAGACTCGTTCTGTCTCCTAGAGATGAATGTACTTTGGTGCGAAAAGTACAAATCAATCCCAGAACTACTGCAAAGGACCTTGTGTAGATGCTGGAGGAAACGGGTACAAAGTATCTATATCCACAGTAAAACGAGTCCTATATCAACATAACCTGAAAGGCAGGTCAGCAGGGAAGAAGCCACTGCTCCAAAACCGGCATAAAGAAAGCCAGACTACAGTTTGCAAATGCACATGGGGACAAAGATTGTATTTTTTGGAGAGATGTCCTCTGGTCTGATGAAATTAAAATGGAAATGTTTGGCCATAATGACCATTGTTATGTTTGGAGGAAAAAGGGGGAGGCTTGCAAGCCGAAGAACACCATCCCAACCGTGAAGCACGGGGGTGGCAGCATCATGTTGTGGGGGTGCTTTGCTGCAGGAGGGACTGGTGTACTTCACAAAATAGATGGCATCACGAGAAGGAAAATTACGTGGATATATTGAAGCAACATCTCAAGACATCAGTCAGGAAGTTAAAGCTTGGTTGCAAATGGGTCTTACAAATGGACAATGACCCCAAGCATACTTCCAAAGTTGTCAAAATGGCTTAAGGTCAATAAAGTCAAGGTATTGGAGTGGCCATCTCAAAGCCCTGACCTCAATCACAGAGAGAATTTGTGGGCAGAACTGAAAAAGCATGTGCGAGCAAGGAGGCCAACAAACTTGACTCCGTTACACCAGCTCTGTCAGGAGGAATGGGTCAAAATTCAACCAACTGATTGTTGGAAGCTTGTCGAAGGCTACCCAAACTGTTTGACCCAAGTTCAACAATTTAAAGGCAATGGTACCAAATACTAATTGAGTGTATGTAAACATCTGACCCACTGGGGAGGTGATGAAATAATTAAAAGCTGAAGTAAATCATTCTCTATACTATTATTCTGACATTTCACGTTCATAAAATAATGTGGTAATCCTAACTGACCTAAGACAGATAATTTTTACTACGGTTAAATGTCAGGAATTGTAAAAAACTGAGTTTAAATGTATTTGTCTAAGGTTTATGCAAACTTCTGACTTCAACTGTTCATGTGGAGTGTACTATAGGTACTAAGTAACAGTAGAAGGAAAAGGACATCTCTCCAGTCTGTCTTCTCCACCCCCTGTCTGTGGCTCCGTCTCTGTCTCAGCATTGTGTGTGTCTTTTCTACCATGTCTTTCTTTCAGTAATGGATAACGTTGATCATTACCAGTGGCTTCAGGGTAAGACTGCATACTGTACTGTAAATGATAAGACCTTCTTCTTATGCTATTATACAAGATGTGCCAGTATTCTGTTAGCTGTTCGATATTTCCGCAATAACGCCTGAGGGGGTGTGGTACAGTATATGGCCAATATACCACAGCTAAGGGCTGTTCTTAGGTACTGTTCTGGATACAGCCGTTAGCCGTGGTATATTGGCCATATACAACAAACCCCCGAGGTGCCTTATTGCAATTATTAACTGGTTACCAACTTTATTAGAGCAGTAAAAGGAAACGTGGTGTCATACCCCTGGTGTACAGCCTGATATACTATGGCTGTCAGCCGATCAGCTATCAGGGCTGGAACCACCTAGTTTATATAATGTATTTTAGTGTTGAATATAATTTTATTACTACCGGAGCTAGTCTCCATTCAATCTTCCTTTCCACTTCTATCTTGATCTATTTCTTTCTATTTTGTTGCCTTGTTGTCTTTCATTTCGTTCCTTCGGTCCGTGCTCATTCCTCTGTGTTCTAGCCCCATCTGAATTCCACCTTCGTGGGCAGACATTTTATGCTGGTAAGAGCATCAACCCCACCCCATCACTCCTCTTGTCTTGCTCTCCTCCCAGAACCCCCAACATATAAACATAGTTAGATCTGTGTTTCCAGTGAAAACTGTCATTCACAACAGAGATGCAAAGGTAATCCTATAGGGAAGGCTGTTTCTCTGTGGTCGGACAGTTTCTGACGATGTTTTACTTACTCCGACGAGGGCAAGGCGGAGGGCTGAGTGGGATTACTAGGGAGGGAGAATGTGGAGCAAGCTACACTGAAGTTGAGTATGGAGAGAGAGGAGGATGGAGGAGTTCTGGGGATGTGAGATACAGTAGAGCTTCATGCGGTGCAGAGCGAGAGGGTGACAGAAGCAGGGAGTAGATGTGCTGGGTGTGAACGCTGCTCATGTCTCCCAGGACCCCATCTGTTACCTCCTCTCCCCAGAGGTGGATTGTACATCTCTAACTTTCCTCTGTCCTCATGAAACTCATTTTCACACTCTACCAATGATAGATGTCTCTCAATGTTTTGTGTGTGTTAATCACCGTGCCCAGGGGCACAAGGGGAGTGGAGCTGCCCATCACACACTCAGCCTGCAGTAAGCCCACTTCAAAGCCCAGTTGAGAGCCCTCATGTCACCTGGCTGTGGCTGTACAGCCCGCTGGGGGTGGCTGGCTGCTCTTCACTCTTCTACCTCCAAGCTTACTGAATCCTACCTGTTCTGTGCCCTAAATATCCATACTTCTCTTACAGTAATATTATGACTCAGACACTCATACATAAGTGCATATTTATGCACACTTGTACACAATGATACGCACAAAAAGAAACACACCCTCAGAGAGACACTCACTGACTTTCTGGTGTGTTTGTCTCCACAGAGCATGAAAAGCACCGGCTGTGTAAGAGTGCCGACTACATGAACCTGCACTTCAAGGTCAAGTGGCTGTACAATGAGTATGTGAAGGACCTGCCAAACTTCAAAGGGGTTGTACCCGACTACCCATCGTGAGTTAACCGTGACTTGTTTTAACTTAAGAAATGTGTATAAAGATAGGTTCACTCTATTTTACCCCTTACGCCAATCTTTCCCATGTGCAGGTGGTTCTTACAGTTTGTGCTGCAGTGGCTGGACGAGAATGAAAGTGTTTCCATGGAGTTCATGCATGGAGCTCTGGAGAGAGACAAGAAAGATGGAGTGAGTAACGGGAAAATAACCAATCTTTGTCAGCTCTTCACTATAAACGATATAGTTACAATTGTCTCATCCCCTTTTCCCACCAGTTCCAGCAGACATCTGAGCATGCTCTCTTCTCTTGCTCGGTGGTGGACGTCTTCACCCAGCTCAACCAGAGCTTTGAGATCATCAAGAAACTGGACTGTCCTGACCCAAAGGTCATGGCCCACTACAGCCGACGATTCGCCAAGGTAACCTTACCCTCGTTGTCCTAGCTACCTGTCTGACCTGTTGACAAATGCCTGTTGGGATAGATTGTTATCTCATATCTCCACCATCTGTGAGATTGATTTTAGGGAACCTCTCCCTGAGTCATGCTTGAGTTCTACTTTTGGCTTGAAATGTTTTTCAAACAATAGCTAGGTTTCCATCCAATTGGCAACACATTTGAATGTGAATCTAAAAAAATCGGCATTAAAAAAAATATATGCACATTTTCCCACCGAGATGTGTTTCCATCAAATTGACTTGTTGCGGGTAAAGGCTGTGCGTGATGACTTAGTGCACATAAGAATAACGTGTGGTTACATTTCCATGTACCAAATAAAAAAATACAAGTTAAATGGGCTTCCACCACATTTTCAACTCGAATGATTTTGTTCATGAATTTGTTGTGTTTCTATTGCGAATGTGCCCACTCATTACTTGGCACACAGTGTGCGCTCTAGCCAAGAGCTTGTACATACAGTGCAGGTATGCTACCTACTGATCCAGTGTCTTGGCAAAGGATAGGATGAATATGATGATCTCTGACCAGAAAGCTACCATTCACCAGCTCTGCAAGAGTTATGTCAAAATATGTTTGTTACTCACCAAATGTGCCTGCATCTAATGTAGTTTACTGCCGTTACACCTGGTATGTATTGTACTTCCAAAATAGGTCTAAATAAAAAAAATGTTTTTGACCAGAAGAGGCATCACGAGGGTTGCAAAATTGTGTGTACTTTCAATAAACTCCCTGGTTTTCCAGAAATCTTTATTGGAGGATTCAGCATGTCGTGGCTCATTCCCTCCTGATTCCGGGACCTTCCAACTGGGATTTGGGGGGAAACCAGGAAAATGATTGAAACCCTAGCAGTGCCTTTTCTGGTCAAAAACAATACATTTGCTTGTACATTTTCATATACACCTATTCTGGAAGTATGTACCGGGCATAACTGCAGTAAATTACAATTGTTGCATATTTGGTGAGTAACAAACATACAGTGCCTTGCGAAAGTATTTGGCCCCCTTGAACTTTGCGACCTTTTGCCACATTTCAGGCTTCAAACATAAAGATATAGAACTGTATTTTTTTGTGAAGAATCAACAACAAGTGGGACACAATAATTTATTGGATATTTCAAACTTTTTTAACAAATCAAAAACTGAAAAATTGGGCGTGCAAAATGATTCAGCCCCCTTAAGTTAATACTTTGTAGCGCCACCTTTTGCTGCGATTACAGCTGTAAGTCGCTTGGGTTATGTTTCTATCAGTTTTGCACATCGAGAGACTGACATTTTTCCCATTCCTCCTTGCAAAACAGCTCGAGCTCAGTGAGGTTGGATGGAGAGCATTTGTGAACAGCAGTTCAGTTCTTTCCACAGATTCTCGATTGGATTCAGGTCTGGACTTTGACTTGGCCATTCTAACACCTGGATATGTTTATTTTTGAACCATTCCATTGTAGATTTTGCTTCATGTTTTGGATCATTTTCTTGTTGGAAGACAAATCTCCGTCCCAGTCTCAGGTCTTTTGCAGACTCCATCAGGTTTTCTTCCAGAATGGTCCTGTATTTGGCTCCATCCATCTTCCCATCAATTTTAACCATCTTCCCTGTCCCCGCTGAAGAAAAGCAGGCCCAAACCATGATGCTGCCACCACCATGTTTGACAGTGGGGATGGTGTGTTCAGGGTGATGAGCTGTGTTGCTTTTACGCCAAACATAACGTTTTGCATTGAAACCAAAATTGAACTTTTTGGCAACATCTGACCAGAGCACCTTCTTCCACATGTTTGGTGTGTCTCCCAGGTGGCTTGTGGCAAACTTTAAACGACACTTTTTATGGATGTCTTTAAGAAATGGCTTTCTTCTTGCCACTCTTCCATAAAGGCCAGATTTGTGCAATATACGACTGATTGTTGTCCTATGGACAGAGTCTCCCACCTCAGCTGTAGATCTTTGCAGTTCATCCAGAGTGATCATGGGCCTCTTGGCTGCATCTCTGATCAGTCTTCTCCTTGTATGAGCTGAAAGTTTAGAGGGACGGCCAGGTCTTGGTAGATTTGCAGTGGTCTGATACTCCTTCCATTTCAATATTATCGCTTGCACAGTGCTCCTTGGGATGTTTAAAGCTTGGGAAATCTTTTTATATCCAAATCCGGCTTTGAACTTCTTCACAACAGTATCTCGGACCTGCCTGGTGTGTTCCTTGTTCTTAATGATGCTCTCTGCGCTTTTAACGGACCTCTGAGACTATCACAGTGCAGGTGCATTTATACGGAGGCTTATCATCATTAGTCATTTAGGTCAACATTGGATTGTTCAGAGATCCTCACTGAACTTCTGGAGAGAGTTTGCTGCACTGAAAGTAAAGGGGCTGAATAATTTTGCACGCCCAATTTTTCAGTTTTTGATCTGTTAAAAAAGTTTGAAATATCCAATAAATGTCGTTCCACTTCATGATTGTGTCCCACTTGTTGTTGATGCTTCACAAAAAATACAGTTTTATATCTTTATGTTTGAAGTCTGAAATGTGGCAAAAGGTCGCAAAGTTGAAGGGGGCCGAATACTTTCCCAAGGCACTGTATATATTGACATAAACTCGCAGAGCTGGTGAGTGGTAGCATGAATGGTAGCTTTCTGGGCAGAGAAGAGATCTAGTCATATGCGTCATTTCTTTTCCCCAGATTCTGGTTAAGCCACCTACATGTTGAGAATATTATGAACAAAATAGTGAGAATATTTTTGTTTCTATAATAATAATAATAATAATATATGCCATTTAGCAGACGCTTTTATCCAAAGCGACTTACAGTCATGTGTGCATACATTCTAATGGGTGGTCCCGAGAACCCACTACCCTTTGCTCTACCAACTGAGCTACAGAAGGACGCAAACGGCACCCAAGCATTGATCATCATGTTACCAGAATAAGACCCTCTATATTTATTGGAAAACATCAAGCTCATCACCGTGCACTTTCATCAACCTGTGAAGTTTTTAAAATTTACATTTTTCTCCCCAATTTCCATCTGGTCTCAACGCTGCATCTCCACAATGGGCTAGGGAGAAGGTTAAGGTGGAGTCATGTGTCCTCCAAAACATAACCCGCCAAACCACGCTTCTTAACACCCGTCCACTTAACCCGGAAGCCAGCTGCACCAATGTGTCAGAGGAAACACCATTCAACTGATGACCGCAGGCACCCAGCCCACCACAAGGAGTCGCTAATACGCGATGAGCCAATTAAAGCCCCCTCCGCTAAACCATCCCCAAACCCAGACTATGCTGGGACAATTGTGTGCCGCCCTATGGGACTCCCAGTCACAGCTGGTTGTGACATAACCTGGGTCTGTAGTGACACCCCAAGCACTGAGCATTTGCTCAAACCTTTTGAAATAGCCCCAAATCTCATTAAAGTGATTAATGATCATGACCGCCCATTGCATTTTCTTCGGAAAGCAGCCAACTCTTTCCTTTAGAGAAATCC
Source organism: Oncorhynchus gorbuscha (assembly GCF_021184085.1). Classification (NCBI taxonomy): domain Eukaryota; kingdom Metazoa; phylum Chordata; class Actinopteri; order Salmoniformes; family Salmonidae; genus Oncorhynchus; species Oncorhynchus gorbuscha. The sequence continues at coordinate 49,684,944 of NC_060183.1, read as the reverse complement.
TTACCATTGCTTTTCTTATTTTAGAGTACTATACCCTTATTACAGATATTAGCCTTAGAAAATCATATTTCTATAAAAGCAGCCCGAGCATTGTCTGGGGGACTTTAACATTTGTGTAAAGGAATTGGATATGATATGTTCTTATTAAATAGAAATGTCTAATGCGACAATCGTACTTTCTAGCTGGGCTTGGGCTGGCACAGTCTATAGAGAGACTGAGGTTTTTCATCACAGAGAATATATTCAGGGAATGCATTCCTACTTTCAGAGGACTCTTTCCAGCAGTAGTCCAGAAAAGTTACCCGACAGTAACCTCACATACCCTCACTCTAACTTTACCTAAAAAACATACTAGCCTCTAGACAGTGTTAAAGGCCACTTCCCATTAACAGAAAAGGATGACAGTCATTTAGTGTTTGGAATGAGAGAACATATTTCCAATGACCTGTTTTCCTCCCCACAGACTATTGCCAAAGTTCTTCTGCAGTACAGCGCCATTCTGAGCAAGAGCTTCCCCTCCTACTCTGACAAAGAGAAGATTGTAAGTCTTCATATTCTGCCTTACACAACATACAGTGCATTCGGAAAGTATTCAGACCCCTTGCCTTTTTCCGTATTTTGTTACGTTAGACTTATTCTAAAATGTATTTAATAGTTTTTAGACATTATTGCAAATTTTGAGTAAGGCTGTAACGTAACAAAATGTTGAAAAAGTCCAGGGGTCTGAATACTTTCATAATGCACTGTATCCTTAGTGTTTTCAATGGGAGTTTCAACCTCTAAATGGTCTCTATCGCTCGCTCTCTTCCCCTTCGTAGCCCTGTGTACTGATGAACAATGTGCAGCAGTTGCGTATCCAGCTGGAGAAGATGTTTGAGTCCATGGGTGCCAAACAGGTAAGCAGCAACACTATGTACGGGGAAAAGATGATAAGAAATAGCTTTTTTTCACAGATGGGTAAGATTGAATCGGGGTGAACAATGTTCATACTCACTGTGCTCTGGACCACCAGAAACCTCCTGGAGAGAACTACATGCGCATTGTGTCTCTGGGCTCATGCAACCGGTCGAGCAGCCGTTGGTTTTAGCAGGTTTTGATTTAAAGGAGTGAATGATGTGCTACTCTGGCATCACACCTAGAGAAATGAAGAACATCGACTATTTGCTCTATGTGAACACATGGTTGAAATTGCTTTGTGTGTGACTGTTCTTCATAGACAAGATTATGAATGTTTGTCTTTCCGTACCAGATTGCAAAAGCGGAAGCAATGGTAGGGAGATGGTTCACGTGACTTGGAGAAGTGGATGTGTGCTACTGTAGTATCCTGCCATGTGGAATAAAGCGTTAGATCAATAGTAGCTATAAGCCAGTGCTTATTGTGTAGACTACTAGACTGTTACATTAACATATGCCCTTGGTGATTCTATTATGTCCCTAGATCAATTTCCTAGAGTGCATAAAGCTATGTGCGGTCTATAGGTTTTCATTACCATCCCTTCAGTATGTTTAGCATCCCAATTTAAGAGCACAATGTAGTATCTATATGTTAAGTATGTTTAGGACATGCTTTATTCTGAATGATTGTTCCGTTCTTACTGCGTAGTAAGTCAGTTATGTGGTTTGGATGTTGAGTAAATCAGTTTGTAGTTTGGCCTAGTAATCCCATCGTTTTGGTTTACGCACCCATGGCTGAATTGTAGCACTAGACTTTGACAAATTAACGTTAAATAGGTGTTTCCTTCGCTGCTTAAGATTGACGAGCAGGTGGATGATGAGGAAGAAGAGGACGAGAAGGTGGGTGTTCGTTCGCTTTTGGTCAGAGGCTGTTTGATAGTTGCCAAAGTGTTGTAGATCCTGTTGTATATTAAGTATTGTCTAACTCGCCTTGTCCCTGATAGCAGGTCAGATCTGAGGATGAGGAGAGAAAGACTCTGGTGGGTATTTATCATTAGACAACTGTAGGATAGAGTTCACCCTCTATAGAGCCTTTAGGAACCCCCATAGTAAAACCATAGACAAGTCAACTACTGGAGCTAGATTTCTCACATGATAGTTCCCTGTGGCCAATTAGATGAGTCTTTAGTCTTTTGAGGGTATGGAAGTGTAATGGTAAGAACTTCTGCACCCAGAGGATCAGTTTCAGATTATTGGGGCTGTGAAAGTGTGAAATGCATGGAATGAGCTAGTATCCAGAATTATTTCTTTATTCACTGCTAATGAATGGCATTTGGCTTGTGGTTGGGTTTTTCTAAGGTAAGACAATCGGTGTTCATCTAATGAATGTAGAGTGGAACTTTAATCTGAGCTGTGTTTTCAAAGAAGCACAACTCTGGGGTTGTGTGAAGCCGTGATGTCGTCAAAGCTCTGCGTCGTGCTGTGAGGAGATGAACTTGAAAGGCGGACTGTTCTGGGCTCCTGTAGAGGAGCAGGGAGATGTGGGAGGGAAGGAGTGATTAGGAATGGCGTTATCTCGGATGAAGCTTAGTAGGAAGAGTTCACAGGAACTTCACAGTACATGCTGACTCACACTCTTATGCCTGTCAACACAAATTAGACACTTAAAAGACAAGACGCACTGTTCAAGTTTCATTGTCAACAAGCACCAATTTAAAATTTTAAAAAACAGTTCTCTTATGTTTATTTTGATAGTCAGAAATACTCAAACTACAGTATCTTCAAAATTGTACAATATAATGGAATTGTCGTAAACCGTTGACTGATAATGAACATTCTGCTGTTACGACATGTCTTTTTATCTGTGTCCTGGAAAGCCTTCACGCAGGTCTTCATTATAATCACTCTGACCTTCAAACTGTGGTGCTGACTTCGTGCAGTTAGCAGGAATAAAAGAAAGTTGGGCATTTTCTCCTTCTTTTCCCCCCCCTAGGGCAACATGGGCAAAATGATAGAATGGCAGCAGGTGGGTGTAAGACGAGGACATTATGTATGTGCATGTATGGACTTTCTGTACATGGATATACATATATATAATATATTGTTTTTGAACCTCAAATAGAAAACTGACGACCCCTTTTCCGTACAGTGCATTCGGAAAGTATTCAGACCCCTTGACTTTTTCCACATTTTGTTACGCTGCAACCTTATTCTAAAATTGATTTAAATTGTATTTTTTCCCTCATCACTCTACACACAGTACCTTATAATGACAAAGCAAAAACAGTTTTGTTTTTACATTTTTGCAAATGTTAAATAAATAAAAAACAGATCATATTTGCACAAGTATTCAGACCCTTTTCTCAGTACTTTGTTGAAGCACTTTTGGCAGCGATTACAGCCCTGAGTCTTGGGTATGACACTACAAGCTTGGCACACCTGTATTTGGTGGGTTTCTCCCATTCTTCTCTGCAGATCCTCTCAAGCTCTGTGAGGTTGAATGGGGAGCATCGCTGCACGGCTATTTTCAGGTCTCTCCAGAGATGTTTGATTGGGTCAAGTCCGGGCTCCGGCTGGGCCACTCGAGGACATTCAGATACTTGTCCCGGGCTGTGTGCTTAGGGTCATTGTCGTGTTGGAAGGTGAACATTTGCCCCCAGTCTGAGGTCCTGGGTGCTTTGGAGCAGGTATTCATCAAGGATCTCTCTCTGTACTTTGCTCTGTTCAGCTTTCTCTCAATCCTGACTGGTTTCCCAGTCCCTGCTACTGAAAAACATTGCCACAGCATGATGCTACCACCATGCTTCACCGTAAGGGATAGTGTCAGTTTTCCTCCAGACGTGGCACTTGGCATTCAGGCCAAAGAGTTCAATCTTGGTTCCATCAGACCAGAGAATCTTGTTTCTCATGGTCGAGATCTTTAGGTGCCTTTTTGGCAACCTCCAAGCGGGCTGTCATGTGTCTTTTACTGAGGAGTGGTTTCCTTCTGGCCACTCTACCATACAGGCCTGATTGGTGGACTGCTGCAGAAATGGTTGTCCTTCTTGGAGGTTCTCCCATATCCACAGAGGAAGTCTGGAGCTATCAGTGACCATCGGGTTTTTAGTCACCTCCCTGAAGAAGGCCCTTCTCCCCCGATTGCTCAGTTTGGCCTGGCAGCGAGCTATAGGAATAGTCTTGGTGGTTCCAAACTACTTACATTTAAGAATGATGGATGCCACTGTTTTCTTGGATCTTTAATGCTTTGCACAAATTTCTAAAAACCTGTTTTTGCTTTGTCATTACGGGGTATTGAGTGTAGATTGCTGAGGAAATTGTTTATTTAATCCATTTTAGAATACGGTTGTAACATAACAAAATGTGGAAAAAGGGAAGGAGTCTGAATACTTCCCGAATGCACTGTAAATACAGAACATGATACTGTAATGTCTGATACTGCTGTCATTGTTGACATGGTCGGCTGGTGTAACTTGTAAATTGACTCAGTGTATCAATCATTTCTCTGAGGGTTTATCAACCGTTCTGCCTCTGGCTGGAGGTTCACAGTATGTTTTGTGTTCTGTCTCACTCCAACCCTTCAGGAAAGTGTGGAGGAGGAGGTGGTTGAGGAGGAGCAGGTTGAGGTTTGTTGGTGTAGTAGAGGTTGTTTCAGTGACACACTCACTGATATCGTCATGGTCACATATAGTCATTCCCACTCACTGCCCCTCTCTCCACTCACGTAGTGGTGGTCACACTCGTCTTCACCACGTCATTGTGCCTTCTCATGGTGGGAATGGACACCACCATCGTTACTTTGATCTTGTTGGGTTTTTCACTGGTCATCTGTTTGGTGCAACACTCTTCCCCTATATGACTACGGTACTGTTGTCCCTTACCTGTTGGCTAAATCCAAGTGCAGCTGTCTTGCGCTCCATTACACAGACATTACTCCTTCCCACAACTTCATTTACTTTCAGACTACTACGCAGTTTAATGATTTAGTTCTTTTCCCTTTTCTTTTGTTTTCAATAGACTGACAAAGAGAAGGTGGGTTCATTACAAACAAGTGTTGCATACATACAGTATATAGTCCTACAGTATGTATGCAAAGGTTTACTGTACCTCTTTTAACAATGTTGTCTTGGTTAAGTTTATTATCCTAAATCTTCTCCTGCTGTTACTAGTTTGGTCTGTTGCTGGTCCGTACTTTATTGCAACAAAAGACTCATTTGACTTTTTTATTTATTTTTATTTATTGTACGTCTCTCAAAGATGGATGCACCCCCAGAGGAAAAGGTGGGTTAGTTTGTGCCTTTATCCCTGGGTTGTATAGTTGAGCGGTAGCTATGCTGCTCACAAAAATGTCACTGGTTCATTGGTCAACACATTTCCCAATTGGTACAATATTATTTTATAGCACCATCAGATATTTGCTATGTATTTCTAGTTTTTACCTCCATACTAGCTCTTGATAAAAGACAGCAATAAATACGGTCATCTCCTTTTTCCCTCCCACTCTCTGATAGCCTGAAAAGAAAGACGAGGAGAAGGTGAGTGTAGTAAGGATGTGACATCATCAGTTCCCATCTCCACTAACACTGTATCACTCTCACTAACTGTCACTTACTCTGCAGTATACACACGTACAGGAGGCTCATGAAAAACATACTCAATCTCTCCCTATAGCCCCTGTAAGCCTTCCTCGTATCCACTGGTGAAGAACTCCTTCAGTAGTCTCCCCTACAGCTGCCCTATACTCTTGTCTGAAATCTAGACATGTAGTCTAGTCCCTGGCAGTCCATGTATCAGCTGGCCTATTGAAGCATTAGCTTAATGGGCCACATCATGTTGTCATCTGTCTGGCTGTGGTTGCTTTAGGCCTCTGTGAGATGGTTTCTGTCAGACTGATGCTGTGGTTGTAGATACGGGACACATTGTGACCCCTGGTGGTCCTCCAATAGAATATACTTCTGAGTCAATGAATCTGCTGTCATATTAAACCGCCATTTTCTTTCATCTGCTGTCTTTGAAGGTGGTGATTATTACCGACAAAAAGGTGGGTTACAGGAGTGTTGGCTCTGATAACAATGACTGTAACTAACTGGAAGAGAAGTAGCAGTGACATTGCAAGTATAGGGAATCTCGCTACTTCAGTCAAACATTTTTCACAGTTTCTCTGAAAACGATGTTTGAGTGACCATTGCCTTTTCTTGTCATGCTCGTTCACCTACTGGCAAAAAGCAGAATAACACGTTTTCTCCATTGCTGCTGGATTATTGTGCGCGCTCTACTTTGGCTTGCAATTCGCATACTTTACAGTATGTTTATTATCTGGCATCAAAGGGAATTATGTTGCTGTTTTCCCCCATATCTATGGTTTATGAGAATCATGCTTAACTGTTTTACAAAAACAATTCTGTACTCAGTACATCTGTACTTATTACACTGTCTCTGTGTGCTTTGCTGCGTCTGTCTGACTATCTGTGTGTCTGCCTGTTTGTCTCCAGCTGGACACAGAAGCCAGTGACCTCCTGAATGAGCTTCAGGTCAAGCTGAACAATGTGCTGGATGAGCTGAGTACCACGTTTGGAAACAGGTACACGCATGCTTCCACACAGTCCCAGGATTCCAACGTGTACACTCTCCCCATACTATGTCACTCATAATGTTTCTACTGTGGACTCATGCACACAGCTTCAGTCTGTAGTATATGGAGTCCATTTTGGCTCTGAACCCTAATACCTGTGGCTCCTTTCTCTCCTGTAGTTTCCAGGTTTGTATTGATGACTGTATGAGACAGATGGCCTCTCTGCTGTACCAGATCAAGGGCCCAGTCAACGCGAACAGCCGCAACATGGTGGAGGCCGACTCGGACAACGTGCTACGGCCACTTATGGACTTCCTGGATTCAAAGTGAGTGGATCCCTCCTGCTTTTCTATTGGCTGCTGATTTGGTGGTGCCCATTTTGGTGCGTTCCCTCAGAAGTCAGTTGTTTTTGTCAGTATGTTGTGCCATGTTGCGTGATTGTGTATTTGTAGATTTGCTGTATGTGTTGTCTCATTAAATGTCCGTGTGTCTATGCAGGTTAACGCTGTTTGCCACAGCGTGTGAGAAGACTGTTCTAAAGCGGGTTCTGAAAGAGCTGTGGAGGATTGTGATGAGCAGCCTGGAGAAGACCATCGTCCTGCCCCAAGGAAACGACACCTTCGTAAGGCCTAACACCCTCCTAACATTTACCTTCAAACCTGGCCCTTTTCCTCACGAGACTCTACTCCAAACACACTGTCACCTAATGTTGTGTATTCCTCTCCTCAGGGGGCTCAGATCCTGTCTGCAGCCAAGGAACTGGGGCAGCTCTCCAAGCTTAAAGATCACATGGCAGGAGAGGCCAAAAGCCTGACACCTAAACAGTGTGCTGTCATGGATATAGCACTGGACACAATCAAAGTTTGTCTTTGAGTTTATAGGCAAACATACACCTGTGGTAAAGTTACTACTTAGATGATGAGGGGACTGTGTTGCTGATCCTTTAATTACAGGCCTCATTCATTGTATAGTAGGGAATCAAACCGTCTCCCTTTTCATCTCTCACTCCTCACTCTCACTCTTCTGCAGCAATACTTCCATGCAGGAGGGAACGGTCTGAAGAAGGCGTTCCTGGAGAAGAGTCCTGAGTTGACCTCACTACGCCACGCTCTGTCCCTTTACACACAGACCACAGACACGCTCATCAAGACCTTCGTCACAACACAACACACACAAGGTGAGGCAGCGGACACACACACACACACACACACACACACACACACACACACACACACACACACACACACACGCACACAATAGCATCAGTCTGCTTCCCATTTATGACTAAATACATTAGTCATAAAATAAGACCTTTGCTTCTCCCCTGCTTTGTCACCAGAGGCTCCAGTGCTCCCTCTTGAGTACTGTTCTATTTAGTATTGGGCTTGAAGTTGATCTATCAGCTAAATACTGAGCCACTGTTGCATACCTAGAAACACTGGCTCTGTGACTGTTCTGTGTGCTGTGATTTGTCGAAAATGACTCACTGCTGCCATTTGACACTGTTTGCTTATTTGTCTTCTTTCTTGGAATCTTTACTGCTGCCTCCTCACCAGTGCACAATGGGAAGGGTATTAGGTTAACTCCCAACGAAAAAATACAACCCTCCAGGGGTAGGTGGTACCATTACTGGATAGCATGTGCTAACAACAACGGTCTCCTTTACTCTGTACATAAACCCCCTCCCATCTGCCCCTGTGGGTGAGTTTGCCCCAAACACCAACGTTGACTGCTCCTCCTCCTGGTTGTATGACCCTACCCATACCCTCTCCTCCTCCTCCCTAAAGGATACTACTGGTATCTATAATCACACTGACCACCACTGGAAGATAATGTCTTGTGTTTCCATCTGTGTGCGCTAGGGTCAGGAGTGGACAAGCCGGTGGGAGAGATATCCATTCAGATCGACCTATTCACCCACCCTGGTACTGGGGAGCACAAAGTCACTGTCAAAGGTTTGTATATTTGTGGAGTTAAGGAAAACAATTACTCCAATAAACACTTTTTTCTCGCTGTCTCCCCATCCGAACAAACAAACTCATCTCCTTCCTCGTTGTACCAGTGGTGGGAGCCAATGATCTGAAGTGGCAGACGTCTGGGATGTTCCGGCCCTTTGTGGAGATCACCATGATTGGACCCCACCTCAGTGACAAGAAGCGCAAGTTCCAATCCAAGTCCAAGAACAACAGCTGGGCGCCCAAGTTCAACGAGACTTTCCACTTGTGAGTCCAGAACCAAGCAATAGTACATTAGCCTGTTGCCTAAAATTATCAATGTGTACTCCCTTGAAATAGCCATTGCTCATTGTAAAAATAAAAAAAAATAAAGGTGTAAAAAAATGATCTCCCTCCCCTCTTCCATGTCTCCTCAGTATCCTAGGTAATGAGGATGGCTTTGAGTGCTACGAGCTGCAGATGTGTGTGAAGGACTACTGTTTTGGCCGTGCCGATCGGGTGGTGGGCATGGCTGTGATGCAGCTGCGGGATGTGGCAGAGAAGGGCAGTGTGGCGTGCTGGTGCCCCCTGGGTCAGCGGGTCACCATGGACGAGACCGGCCTCACCGCCATGCGCATCCTCTCCCAGCGCTCCAACGACGAGGTGGCCAAGGAGTTCGTCAAGCTCAAGTCTGAGTTACGCTCTGAGGAGGAGGGCAGATGAGGTCTTCCTGAAGGAGGGGTGTGAAGGGCCTCTAGTAAAGTGGGAAGTAATAGGAGCACATTGACTACTACTACTTTGGACTAATAATGTCCCCTGGCTGCTACTGGCTGTTTGATGGACACTGGTTCACCATCACACTGTCACTCACTGTGTTTTTCTCAGACTCCACCTTTTGTGTCCCTCACTCACTATCTCCTACACATACGTAGTTAGTTTCTCTCTCACTCAATGGTTATTAGGCACAATCTCACACGATATTGTACTTATGTTGGTTCGCCAGTCTGGCATTATGGACATGCCATGGGCGCTATATGCCAATCAATTCCTGCCAGCCTGTATGTACTTCAGTACAGGACAGGGTCTCCCCCTCACCCCACAATCCCCCTCAGTGTTCATGTGCAATACCCCCCAACTGTGGCCATATGTTTGATGCCTTACACTTTAGAAGCTGTGAATGTGTGAAGTTCAGACACAAAACTGTAACTGTAGTAGAAAGCTGTTTATCTTCCTCAATCTCTCTTTAGTGTTCTTCAGGATCCATGTTCATCTCATTGATGCCACTATTAGGGTCCAAATGCAGGATGTCGTTGTTGGTGTTTTGTTCGAAGTAGATTCACCTGGTTTCTATCGTTTGGACTTCTACTGCATGTCAAGTACCCTACTCCTAAATATAGTGTACAAATCCACCGTTTTTCCCTGTAGAAAAGTGAAGTGTGTTTTTTTTTGCATTGAAATTAGTGCCGTGTGGTGGTTCTGAAGTGAGTTGTTTGTCTCCCCCCTATTTTTTGACATGAGGTACTGTAACGGCAACAGCACTCAAGTAAAGGGTTTGTAAGTTGTGTGCCTTGTCATGTATTGGGCTCCTATTCATAACCCATTAGTCCCATACAGTGTTAACAATGCACTTTGAATAAGATTTACTGTAATACTTTTTAGTCTAAATTGTCAAATGTTCTTAACACAAGGGCTGCCTTCTATCCAGAGAAACTTCCTTTTAAGGATAAGAGTGGTGAGCACTTTTTAATATGGACTATTGCTTCTTACATCAAAAACGGCAATGATGTATGTAGGGCCCTGTCTTGAACTTAGTAATCACTGCTAAATAACCCTGTTGAATACAACATTTTACAAACATTTGGCTAATGTTGCCAACCCTCAATGACAGCCATTTTGTTTATAGTTTTTATATATTTATTCCATATGTATACTCTGGTCTACTTTGCAAACAGAGGGCTGCTAGATGGAGTTTGAGTATAGTTTTCAAAGTGGTTTTGAAGCAGGACCTTACAGATACTAACTGGACCTAGAGGGTCTTTTGGGACCAGAGGAGTTTAAATGATTTTAATCTCAGATGAGGGAAAGGCTAGCCTCGTATGGTTCGTAACGAGACTAGGAAAAGGCAGTCCAAGCTCTCGGTTTGCAAATATTTTTCAGCTATGTTTCCTTGTATCTCTGAGTGGCCTTACATTGGTGATCATAGAAGATTTCTATATACATGTTTTTACCCCCCATTTTCTGTGTATTTCTTTTGTCTCACAACGATACAGAGGGTTGGTCAATTTGACCTAAATCAACCGTATCAGACTGATATTGTCTGTGATTTTCCTTATTGCTGTTACTTTATTTTTGTTTTTAATTGTATTGGAGGATTTATATTTGTTTAGATGTATTCATTTTCTGAGATATAGTATTTATATTTTTGTTATTTTCCATTTTGATCCCTGTTAAAAAATGTTTGAGTGATGTTCAGTACAGTATCATGAGTTTATTGGATCTACAGTATACAGTAAGGGGTAATGCATGCCTGTCATATCCCTGATAGAAACGAGGAGAATGTTTTGCTATTTGTCAAGTAACACTGCCGTTGTCCATACAATAATAGTCAGTTTGATGTTCACACAAAGAAAACTGCAACATCACTGTTAAAGCTATATCTGGGCTTTATATGCAGAATCTACAGTACCAATGTGAATACATCTTTTGGGCTGTTGATTTAGGGGAAAATGTCTACTTCTAAGGAGGGCATTGCCACTCACATACATGTTCCTTGTGCCAAGCTGTGCAAGAGTTCACTTTTTGTTTCATTTACATTTTTTAAACCTTGTGAAGCATTGCACTATAATTAAATCACTACAATAGTTAGCACGTGTTGTATGTCCGAGTAACTGGACTTTTTGTGAAGTTTTATTTGTATTTTGCAACTGGAAAAATCATGGTATTGATCATTAAAATGTGTACATTACAATTTATTAATTTTGTATAAAGTATTTAAGAAATAGCTATTGATGTGTCTGGCTAATTATTAGGGGTTCACAGCGAACTCGCATAGATTGGTTACTTTTATTTTGAATTTGGCACACAGAAACACCGATTGGTCTATAGGTGGCACTGTTATAAGCAGTCTCACTTAAACTCTCATATCCAGCGGCCCATTTGACCTAAACACTTAAACCTTGTTTGTAGGTGTCTTTCTAAAAAAACAATGTAGGTGTCTTTCCTCATCCTGAACATATTCTCCTCAAGGATCCATAATGTCAGTCAGGATAGGTTTTCCTCCATCTTGGACATTTTTATTTTTATTTTTTTACTTTTGAAAAAACGTATTCTCATGAACTATACACTCTAAAAAAATAAATGCAGTATGTAGGCCCATGGTACATCTCTTAGATGATCTCAAATTAAGTTAAGGGATTGGTTAAGAGATGACTGAGTAATTGATAAATCAGGAAATCTGATTTTACTTTACCATTTAAATCCACTAGAAAATGGCCCATCAACACAACTTTTTAGGGTCATCACAGACATTACCATGATGAACCGTGTTAAGTTTGGCATTTATCTTCAAAAATAAGGAACCTTTACAATCAAATTTGACTATGTAAAACTAATGCTTTTAAATAATCATTAAAATCGGACTAAATTTGGAATGTAGGACCATGGTACTTCTCCAAACTTTTCTCAAACTAAGGGATTGGTCAAAAGATGGCTGAGTTATTGACAAATTTGATTTGTGTCCATTTAAACCACTAAATCCACTTCCATAGTGACCTATCAACTGAACTGTGTCATTGCTATCATGGACGTCCCTAAGATGAACCACACTGAATTTCTTGTTGATTTCTCAAAAAACATGGAAACTATTGACTAATTACTTTCATATTTAACGCAAATGCTCAAAATCATCTCATGAACCATATGCCAGATTCACTCCAGATTTTGTGTATATAGACTCATTACATCAGTCGCTTAATGGTTTTGAGATTTTTTGTTGTTGCTACATTCAAATACTGTATGGATGGACAGTACCTATAGATGCACATTAGCACTAATGCTGATGCAAAAAATACTTAATCTTCTTATGAACCATAAATCATATTGACTCCAGATTTCGTTATGAAGACTCAATGAATTAGCCTCTAATGAATTTGAGAATAATCAGCCACACTACACCACTAGATGGCACCATATCAAACCAGGGCTATAAGAACTGAGCCGATGGACAAATTTGGTATGGAGCACCTTCCTAATATTGAGTTGCACCCACTTTTACCCTCAGAACAGTCTCAATTCGTTGTGGCATGGACTCTACAAGGTGTCGAAGTGTTCCATAGTGATGCTGGCCCATGTTGACTCCAATGCTCCAACTTGTGTCATGTTGGCTGGATGTCCTTTGTGTGGTGGACCATTCTTGGTGCATATGGGAAAATATTGTGTGAATAACCCAGCAGTGGTGACACACTCAAACTTGTGCGCCTAGCACCTACTACCATATCCTGTTCAAAGGCACTTAAATATGTGGTCTTGCCCATTCACCCTCAATGTCAATTGTTTTATGGATTAAAAGTCCTTTAACCTGCCCCCCCCCCCTTTATCTACACTGATTTTGAAGTGGATTTAACAAGTGAATTCAATAAGGGATCATATACTGACCAGGAGAATCCAGGTGAAAGCTATGTCATAGAAAGAGCATTAGTTAGTTCCTAATGTTTTGTACACTCAGTGTTCTGGAAGTATTCAGACCCCTTGACTTTTTACACATTTTGTTAGGTTACAGCCTTCTGAATGTGACTCAATTGGTTTTTCCTCATCAATCTACACACCCCATAATGACTAAGGCAAAAAAATGTTTTTTTCTAAATGTTTGCTCATTTATAAAAAATGAAATATCACATTTACATAGGTATTCAGACCCTTTACTCAGTACTTTGAAGCACATCTGGCAGCGATTACAGCCTCGAGTCTTCTTTGGTATGACGCTACAAGCTTGGCACCCCTGTATTTGGAGAGTTTCTCACATTATTCTTTGCAGATCCTCTCAAGCTCTGTCAGGTTGGATCAGGAGCATTGCTGCACAGCTGTTTTTGGGTCTCCAGGGTTCAAGTCCGGCCTCTGAGTGGGCCACTCAAGGACATTCAGAGGCTCGTCCCGAAGCCCCTCCCGCGTTGTCTTGGCTGTGTGCATAGCTATTTTTAGTCCCACCCTTCAGCTCTCCTCAATGCCATCCATCTACCGTTTAAGTCAGAAGTTTACATACACCTTAGCCAAATACATTTGAACTTAGTTTTTCACAATTCTTCACATTTAATACTAGTAAAAATTCCCTGTTTTATGTCAGTTAGGATCACCACTTTATTTGAATAATGTGAAATGTCAGAATAATAGTAGAATGATTTACTTCAGCTTTAATTTCTTTCATCACATTCCCAGTGGGTCAGAAGTTTACATACACTCAATTAGTATTTGGTAGCATTGCCTTTAAATTGTTGAACTTGGGTCAAACGTTCAGGTAGCCTTCCACAAGCGTACCACAGTAAGTTGGGTGAATTCTGGCCCATTCCTCCTGACAGAGCTGGTGTAACTGAGTCAGGTTTGTTGGCCTCCTTGCTCGCACATGGTTTTTCAGTTCTGCCCACAAATTTTCTATATGATTGAGGTCAGGGCTTTGTGATGGCCACTCCAATACCTTGACTTTGTTGTCCTTAAGCCATTTTGCCACAACTTTGGAAGTATGCTTGGGGTCATTGTCCATTTAGAAGACCCATTTGCGACCAAGCTTTAACTTCCTGACTGATGTCTTGAGATGTTGCTTCAATATATCCACATTTTCCCCTCATGATGACATCGATTTTGTGAAGTGCACCAGTCTCTCCTGCAGCAAAGCACCCCTACAACATGATGCTGCCACCCCCGTACTTCATGGTTGGGATGGTGTTTTTCGGCTCCCCCTTTTTCCTCCAAACCTAACGATGGTCATTATGGTCAAAAGTTCCATTTTTGTTTCATCAGACCAGAGGACATTTCTCAAAAAAAGTGTGATCTTTGTCCCCATGTGCAATTGCAAACTGTAGTCTGTCTTTTTATAGTATTTTTGGAGCAGTGGCTTCTTCCTTGCTGAGCTGCCATCCAGGTTATCTCGGTATAGGACTTGTTTTATTGTGGATATAAATAGTTTTGTACTTGTTTCCTACAGCATCTTCACAAGGTCCTTTGCTGTTGTTCTGTGATTGATTTACACTTTTTGCACCAAAGTACGTTCATCTCTAAGAGAAGAACAGTCTCCTTCCTGAGCGGTATGACGGCTGCGTGGTCCCATAGTGTTTATACCTTCAGGCATTTGGAAATTGCTCCCAAGGATGAACCAGACATGTGGAGGTCTACAATTTTTTTCTGAGGTCTTGGCTGATTTCTTTTGATTTTCCCATGATGTGAAGCGAAGAGGCATTGAGTTTGATGGTAGGCCTTGAAATACATCCACAGGTACACCTCCAATTGACTCAAATGATGTCAATTAGCCTATCAGAAGCTTCTGAAACCATTACATTTGATCTCATTTGCACCAGCATATGATCTCACAAGGGGTCTGAGGATCTCATCTCGTTACCTAATGGCAGTCAGGCTACCTCTGGCGAGCACATGGAGGGCTGTGCGGCCCCCCAAAGAAATGCCACACCACACCATGACTGACCCATCGCCAAACCGGTCATGCTGGAGGATGTTGCAGGCAGCAGAACGTTCTCTGCGGTGTCTCCAGACTGTCACGTCTGTCACGTGCTCAGTGTGAACCTGCTTTCATCTGTGAAGAGCACAGGGCGCCGGTGGCGAATTTGCCAATCTTGGTGTTCTCTGGCAAATGCCAAACGTCCTGCACGGTGTTGGGCTGTAAGCACAACCCCCGCCTGTGGACGTTGGGCCCTCATACCACCCTCATAGAGTCTGTTTCTGACCGTTTGAGCAGACACATGCACATTTGTGGCCTGCTGGAGGTCATTTTGCAGGGCTCTGGCAGTGCTCCTCCTGCTCCTCCTTGCACAAAGGTGGAGGTGGCTGTCCTGCTGCTGGGTTGTTGCCCTCCTACGTCCTCCTCCACGTCTCCTGATGTACTGGCCTGTCTCCTGGTAGCGCCTCCATGCTCTGGACACTACACTGACAGACACAGAAAACCTTCTTGCCACAGCTCGCATTGATGTGCCATCCTGAGCCACTTGTGTGGGTTGTAGACTCCGTCTCGTGCTACCACTAGAGTGAAAGCACCGCCAGCATTCAAAAGTGACCAAAACATCAGCCAGGAAGCATAGGAACTGAGAAGTGGTCTGTGGTCCCCACCTGCAGAACCACTCCTTTATTGGGGGGGTCTTGCTAATTGCCTATAATTTCCACCTGTTGTCTATCCCATTTGCACAACAGCATGTGAAATGTATTGTCAGTCAGTGTTGCTTCCTAAGTGGACAGTTTGATTTCACAGAAGTGTGATTGACTTGGAGTTACATTGTGTTGTTTAAGTGTTCCCTTTATTTATTTTTTGAGCAGTTTATAATTTTTCTTAATCATTTAGGTTGAAGCATAATATTGTATTTCTGGTGGACTAAACTGAAAATCAACCAACTTTCAACCAACAACTAAAGTCCTCAAGCTAGAGAACCAGTTCGAAAGTAGGTAAACTGGGATATGACTAAAGAATTAATCAGGGGGATTTTTACACAAGTATACAGGTATTTTCCTTTCCATGGTAGCAAGATCTTATCTATTTTTGCTAGCTTTCTTTTGAAATAAATTGTAGTGAGATCATTTCTTTCTTTTAGAATATGAATACTGAGTAAGTCAACTTCACTCTCAGACCATTTTATTGGTAATCTGCACGGTAATGTACAATTTTTTTATCCAATAAGTAATATAGTTCACTTATCATAATTTGGTTGTAATCCAGAGGTTAGAAAAATTACCTAGATCCTCTGAGGCTGTGGAGGAATCCAAATTGTGGATTTAAAAGAACATAATGCTACAGCAATGAAATTATAGACTATTCTGTGCTTCCAACGTTGTGGCAACAGTTTGGGGGAAGGCCATTCCTGTTTCATGCAATGCCCCCGTGCCCTGACCTCAAGCCCATCAAACACCATTGGGATGAAATGGAGTGGCGAATGCGAGCCAGGCCTAATCGCCCAACATCAGTGCCCGACCTCACTAATGTCCGTGGCTGAATGGAAGCAAGTCCCCGCAGCAATGTTCCAACATCTAGTGGAAAGCCTTACCTGAGGAACAAAGGGGGGACCAACTCCATATTAATGGCCATGATTTTGTAATGAGATGTTTGACGAGCAGGTGTCCACATACTTTTGGTCATGTAGTGTATGTTCTACAGCGTCTTGGTAATACCTTGATTTATAAAAGACACATGCCCTTTAAAGACCACTGTGTCATTGAAGAAGGGTCATGAATATGTCCATCCCCACAAGGTAAGACTTACCCACAGTTATAATGACATGATGTGTCTCTTCAGCGGTCCTTGGTGTCATGTGTCTATATTCGTGTCTATGCATCCGTTTACCCATTGGCTCATAGCGTAGTCCTGGGGACTACAGAGGACCCTTACTCATGTCCAGGTATTGGATTTCACCTGTAGCTCTGAAGCGCTGAGATTCTGAGCAACATCCTCCCCCTACTTTCATAACAATTATCACAACTCCGATGGTACGGACACTTCAAGTCCACGTATGAGCAATTTCATTGTCTGATAAGAGTAACATTTATAGACATTAATAAATCTTGTCAAAATCAATATGTAATCTATTGTAACTTTGGGCAGTATGCCTGTTTGATATGAATTCATATAGGAAGTGGAAAATGATGTGCCTTGCATCCTCTGATCTCCCTGGTCATTACCCCATTGCTTGTTCTGATTGGCTAGTGTCAGTCCCTTACCACACAGTTTTACTGCCTCTGCTCCTGCCCTGCTCTGTGGCTCACCATCGAAGTCCAAAGATCGCTGCCTGCAGTGTTTGCTCAAGCTTTGTGCCATTACACTGAATGGGATCCCGTTCCGTTACCTACTGCTGACTGTGGCTCCCCCAGCCCCTCGCATCCCAGCACAGGGACTCCACCTTTTCTGCTCTGCTCCTGCCTTCTACCTAGGGGTCTGTGAGGAGCGCCTCTGTCTGCGTCTACATCTCGGCCTGTGTCTGTGTTTGACCAGACGGAAGCATAGCGCTGAGTGAGAGAACTGGGAGTCATTGGTATTGTACTTTCTCCCCGCTCCTCTGATTTGTACCTATCTGTGTGTTTTGCTGAAGGACCTTGCCATTCCTAAGGACTCTGATACCATTCTTCTCACTGACGTAAGTGACGGTCATGATTGGATTTGTCATTTTTATGACTTTCTACTGATACTGCTACTAACAATGTGGTGAACCTGTGTCTGGGGTCTAGGAGGGAGTCTGTCTACAAGTTCAGATACTTCCGAGATACAGTATTTGGCTATTGAGTAAAACCGGATCAAAGTCGAATTGACCTACAGCATCTCAATTATCTTAAACACAATAAAGCACTGTATCCAAGTGTATTTTCTGGTACAATGAAGGGAGTAGAGATGTCCAATGTGAGTCTCAACTAAAACAAAAATGAATGGAATACTGTGTGTGTAGTTTATGGGTGTGGGAAAGCATTGTGATTACCTAGTTTGTTTTGGTTTGGGGTGTTGTGTTGTGGTGGGCGTGAGAGGAATAGATCACCTTATGACCTCTGGTTTGGAGTTGTAGATACAGCTGTTGATTTGTCAGTTTCTGCCAAAAAATAAATGTAGCTGTGGTGATTGAACTACACAGTGTCATGGTGACAACCCTGTTGACATTATGAACGCACAGAGACTTCAAGTCGTCTGACCCATTATTGTAATCCCATTGTGGAAAGGAAAATTGTTCCGTTGAGAATCTGAAATGGCCAATTATATAAGTGGCTCATCATGTGATCTCCATTGCTATATACTATAAATACATACAGATTAAATACAGTTTGTCATTCTAATGCTTTCCATTTAACTTAAATAAAAAGTGTGGGCTTTTTTAATATGAGGTTGAGCTGGTGGCCCCCATCACGAAGGACCTAGAAAACGGATAAGAAGAGAGATAAGAACTTGAGAGGAGCTTTGTGAATATACTGTAGGGAATACCAGGTCTAATGTTCAGGGTTATGAGCTATCTCACGTGTAGTGACTCAGTATGAATTATCAACAGGATATTTTTCTCTGGTACTAAGCGTTGATAAGGATTGGCGCTACATCTCAACATGACAAACAGTGCATTCGGAAAGTATTCAGACCCCTAGACTTTTTCCAAATGTTGTTACGTTACAGCCTTATTCTAAAATGGATTTAAAAATGTTTTATCCCCTCATCAATCTACACACAATACAGCTCTGTCAGAGTGACCGTCATGTTCTTGGTCACCTCCCTGATCAAGGTCCTCCTCCCCTGACTGCTCAGTTTGTTGGGGCAGCCAGCTATAGGACGAGTCCCGGTAGTTCCAAACTTCTTCTATTTAAGAATGATAGAGGCCACTGTGTTCTTGGAGACATTCAATGCTGCAGACATTTTCTGATACCCTTCCCCAGATCTGTGCCTCGACACAATCCTGTCTCGGAGCGCTACGGACAAATCCTTTGACTTCATTGCTTGGTTTTTGCTCTGACATGCACTGTCAACTGTGGGACCTTACGTAGACAGGTGTGTGCCTTTCCAAATAATGTCCAATCAATTGAATTTACCACAGGTGGACTCTATTGTTTAGAATAAGGTTGTAACATACCAAAATGTGGAGAAGGGGTCTGAATACTTTCCGAATCCACTGTACTCTACCAGTGAGTATCGAGGGAAGAAAACGTAAGCCATAGCACGTTAATGTAGAAGAAACTAGTATGGTACAGTCAAAGTCTTTATGAGGGACTATAAATTGGACGTGCTATGATCAGATTTGTATTTTCTTCTATTTTTGGGTCGTTACACCAATTAGGTGCTTTTTGAGTAGTGTATCTTGGTAAAATACATTTTTTTATATTTCACCTAATTTTAACATTGTTTCATAACGAGTACATGTTCAACTTTAAAAAAACACCTTTTCCACCATCTCAAGAGGTAGTAAGTGCCTATTAAGTGCCAAATAAAAGGCAACACTTTATTTGCATAGTCCACCTGTAGATGGTCTACAGACTATTTACTGACTATCAGAAACATTTCAACCATCTCCTAACCTTAACCCTAACCCTTATCCTGACCTTATTCTCAACCTAACCGTAACCTTAGCAAGCAAATCCCTTTGTCACAGGGGGAATGGAAGCTTTTTGTGTGCAACAGGGAGGAGGAATTAAATGCAAGCCTCAGATTAGAATTGTTGTATTATTAATATTAAGTTTCTAGCCGGTCTGTCTATGGTTGACGTGTTATGCTCCAACTGTTCAGTTTTCCACCACAACATACCAGACTTTGATTTTTTTTTAAAGAGTAGACCCAGATCACCTGCTGTTACAGTATAATTTGACTATTAGATGTTCAATGTCTCTTTAGATTTTTTTTTAAAGGAGTAGTTTCAACATGTTAAAACAAGACTTAAAATGAGAGACAGGGTTTGTTTTATTTTAAAGTGAATCACTAATAACATTAAATAAATAGTCATCTTTAAGAATGACTGTCAAAGCAACAAAATAACTAGGGCTTCACAATGAGGGTGAAAACTTTGAGAAATGTGTGTCTGTGTTCAAATCTTCCCAGAAGTCACAGAGGGAAATTTTAGCAAGTCTTTATTGAATTTTGCATGTGGTCTATATTAAAGGCCCTTAATTTTATATAACAGGATTTAAAAATTAAATATTTGTGCACAAAAATGACTGAAAATATAAAATATAATGAAACGACTCTTTGAACACGTTTCAAAGACTCCCAATGGAACAAATTACACTGTACTAAAGATGAGTCATAGTTTGGCGACGTGGACTAAGATATTCCCAGGGACTATGGTTTATTTTAATTTTGAAAGGCTCCAGCGACAGGAATCCAGAACAACATTTATGAAAATCATATTTCAGGGAATCTTGAAAGATGGAACAATCTCAACTTTTCTTCACAAGTATTTGTCTAAATATGAACAACATTTGAAATATACATTTTGATAGACCAAAGTACAGTATAATCTATCACCGTGTAAAGGAACAGTACCCTGATAAATCCATTTAGTTGCATTTTATGTCACCTCTGTCAGACACCATAAAAGCATTTAATTTCTGCATGTATTGTTCAGCAAGTGATAAAAGGCCTTGATTGTTTAGTTCTAACATTAGATTAGTCAAATATGTAATACAAATCTCCAAACATATTTTTGTTTTGTGTTATAGCTTTATATAATGCTCCAGGGCTAATTTATTTAGCTTTTTGACATGTTTTTCTAGATTCAGAACATAAAACAACATTTATAAAGCAAACATTATACATTACTGGTCTAGAACTGCAAATACTTCAATAAGTTAAGAATATGTTGCAGAACAGTGATTCAAATAAAAATTCTGAATATCTGTCCCTAAAAAAAACTTCATTTACAAAACAGCCTATTTGGCATTGATATGAGTCAAAAACATTTATTCTACTGTCAAGATTGACTACAAAGGGTTAATAGGATCATTCTGGTCATAAAGTCTGTCTCGTCCAAAACAGAGTTTTGTGAGACTTGTGGCCGTGACTGCGTCACAAGGTTGGGTTTGTTTCAAACCTGTTTCAATTGTTTCAACACTGCCCACATGCCCAAAGCTGGCAGCACAAAAGTAATCATCAATTCAGAGTACAGCGGTACGCTACCCAATCATAATGCCCGTGGTAAATTTGGATCACCTTTGGATATCCCTATGGGTCTAGGTAAGGACCAACGGTCAATTGCACAATGTACATGGGACAATATGTTAAAACTCCAAATTTGAATAACTTTAAACCAACTATAAATTGTAGAAATTAATACACAAATATTGAAAGCATATGTATATTATGGAGAGTGATACTCAGTAATATGCTGTATTGGATTTGCCCCAAACATAACACTTTGAATTCAGACCAAAAAGTTCATTTCTTTGCCACAGTATTACTTGAGTGCCTTGTTGCAAACAGGATGCTTGTTTTGGAATATTTGCATTCTGTACAGGCTTCCTTCTTTTCACTCAATCAATTACAGTAGTTTAGTATTGTGGAGTAACTACAATGTTCTTGCTCCATCCTCAGTTTTCTCCTATCACAGCCATTAAACTCTAACTGTTTTAAAGTCACCATTGGCCTCATGGTGAAATCCCTGAGTGGTTTCCTTCCTCTCCGGCAACTGAGTTAGGAAGGACACCTTTATCTTTGTAGTGTTTGGGTTTATTGATACACCATTCAAAGTGTAATTAATAACTTCACCAAGCTCAAAGGGATATTCAATATGTGATAAAAACAAATGTACCCATCTAGGTTCTCATCTTTGTGAGTCATTGGAAAACCTACCTGGTCTTTGTGGTTGAATCTGTGGTTGAAATTCCCTGCTCGACTGAGGAACCTCACAGATAATTGTATGTGTGGGGTACAGAGATGAGGTAGTCATTCAAAAATCATGTTAAACACTATTAAAGTCCTTGCAACTTAAGAATAAAACTTGTTAAGAGATGTTTAACCCCTGAATTGATTTAGGCTTGTCATAACAAAGGTGTTGAATACTTATTGACTCAAGGCATTACAGCTTTTCAAGATTCCACTTTGACATTATGGGGTATTGTGTGTAGGCCAGTGACAAAAAAAATTGAATGAATTTAATACATTTTAAATTCAGGCACTAAAAACAAAATGTGGAGAATGTCAAGGAGTGTGAATACTTTCTGAAGGCACTGTTTTTGTTTTCTGTTTTCTGTTTTTGCCTCTAGAAATGCAAATTCAACACAAACATTTTTAAAATATGGAAAATTATTCAATAAAAAATCTTAAATAAAAACAACCATTCTCTGAGATCTTTCAGTACTCAGCACAGAGTTGACAAAAAAAACGAATTAAAATGTACATATTTTAACAAATTTATATTCTATCTTAAAGTTCCAATGCTGCCTTTTTTATCATATCAAATGATTTCTAGGTAACAATTCAGTACCTTACTGTGATTGTTTTCAATTGAAGATGCACTTTGTAGAAATCGCTCCGCCATTTCCTGTTTGCAAAAATTCTAATAGTTCACCTAATTTCGTAATATTCATTATTGCCAGTTTTTAGAATTTAAAAAAACATTTTTGGAGATTTTGACATTTGGATCCTTTGCTCCGGACAAAGGCATATTCCACTAAATGTAACTTTGTTGTTTAAAATAATGTCAAAAAAATTATATAAAACAATCAACTATAAAAATAAAGTTTCCCTGCCTGACAAAGATTGTCCCTACTTTCAAGAATCCCTGATTTAGTTATTGAATTAGGCCTCCTCCGTGATCCATTTCATCTGTGTATGAGAAACATGTTCATAGAAACCTGCTCCTTGTCCAAAACTTAAAAGACAATCCTTATAAAGCCCATTAGAGCACCTCTGTAACATTATCAATGCTCTAATGTTGCTGAATTTCACCTAGTCAATTCTCTGTGTTCATTATGTATCAGGAAGCTCACTCTTTGCTTAGGGAACAGGTGTGTGCCTTTGTCTGTGGGCAGAAGGATATGTATGGAGGCGGGGGCAGTGAATAACTAATTATCGCTCTCATCAGTAGTGTAAAACTGATAAGAGTGGTCGTTAGCAAGGACACTACATTTAAAGTAAGAATAAGAAAATAAGAATTTGTTCTTAACTGACTTGCCTGGTTAAATAAAGGTTAAAGAAATATATATTTTTAAATCAAATAAAGAAGACCTGTGAGTACATCACTGCAAGGCTCACCATGAACTTCACAACGTCACAATACAATTATAGATGTTCTACACTTGCTGTTCCACACATTGGTTAGAGAATATAGACCTACTACACCATCTACTGCATCTTGCATGTTCGGCCATCGCTCATCCATGTATTTTTATGTACATATTCTTATTCATGCCTTTACACTTGTGTGCATAAGGTAGTTGTTGTGAAATTGTTAGATTACTTGTTAGGTATTACTGCATGGTCGGAACTAGAAGCACAAGCATTTCGCAACACTCGCATTAACATCTTCTAACCATGAGTATGTGACAAATAAAATGTGATTTGATTTACTAGAGTAAATGAGACTGTTCCTGTTGTTAAGTAGTTACAGTATACTGTAGCTGCACCATCCTTGTATGAAGAAATCCTGGTCAGGAATTTCCCCAACCTTGCTTCTCATAATTTTAGATGACAAGTTTCACTATTATTCCATTATGTTTCTAGCTACTATTCCACATCACCCATCTATTTTTTTCTCCCAGGTGGAATATGGAAGTGTTGAGGTGAACATGGGGTCCCTACTGTCACGGTTGGGCCTGGAGTGTGGGGGGAAGGCTGTGAAAGGTGAGTTAAATGACCTGTTGATGTCTGATGCCCGCTCTGGTGCGGAATTTATTATTTTACTGCCACACCTGTGTCTCAGCCCTAAAGTATGTTAAAACCAGAGTTTATTTGTGGAAAAGTTGCTACTTTGATGGCCACACCGGTGATCTTTAAATGATGTTGTGTTTCCACCTACAGAAGAAGAAAGACACCTACGAGCAAATGACCGAGAACTCAACTTGTCTTACAAGTACGCTGTGAGTACTGGGGTTGAGTATTCATTCCAAACCAACGTTTACATGATGTGTCTCTGCGTATATGTTGTATGCATGTTATATATGTGGTCCTTCTGTAGCTCAGTTGGTAGAGCATATAGTTGTATGAATGTATGCACACATGACTGTAAGTATAAAAGCGTGTAAATTTCATCTGCATATGTCACAGTAACACGTTCCCCTCTTGCTCCCCATGCAGGACAATGCCATCAAAACCTCCAAATACAACATATTCACCTTTCTCCCACTCAATCTGTTTGAGCAGTTCCAGAGACTGGCCAATGCCTACTTCCTCTTCCTCCTCTGTCTCCAGGTGACCTTTCCACAGTCTCATAATGCAGCCGCTCTAAGCCGTATCCTCTCACTGCTGCACAGGGCAGAGTCCTGTAGACAAATGCACTGGGACTGTACGCCTACATACTATACCTGTTAGGAGAACATCCGTATGACACAATGTACATGTAATTGGACATCTTCACTGGCTTTCAACAGACATTAGATATGCTTCTCTGAACTCTTTTGATTTGAACCAGTTCTAATATCGTATCCAGTTGTCGTTCAGCATATCTACGTACGATTTAGATAGCACCAGTCCAAGGCCAAATCAAGGGAATCATTGTACACATATTCAAACTCCTGAAATATACAAAAAACGTACATTGAATCTGAGTGCAAATGTGTATTTCTTCATAGTGTCCACGTAAGTGTCCTCATGCCAATGGAGCTGGCTGCAGGCCTATACAGTACCCCCCCCCAGAAAAGCCTCAATTTGTCAATTTGTTGGGGCGTGGACTCTACAAGGTGTCGAAAGCGTTTCACAGGGATGCTGGCCCATCTTGACTCCAATGCCACAGTTGTATCAAGGTGGCTGGATGTCCTTTGGGTGGTGGACCTTTCTTGATACACACAGGAAACTGATGAGTGTGAAAAACCCTGCAGCGTTGCAGTTGTTGACACAAACCGGTGTGCCTGGCACCTACTACCATACCCCGTTTAAAAGCCCTTAAATATTTTGTCTTGCCCATTCATCCTCTGAATAGCACACACATAATCCATGTCTCAATTGTCTCAAGGCTTAAAAATCCTTCTTCAACCTGTCTCCTCCCATTCATTTACACTGCTTGAAGTGGATTTAATAAGTAACATCAATAAGGGATCATAGCTTTCACCTGGAGTCACCTGGTCATGGATAGAGCAAGTGTCCTTCATGTTTTGTGTACAGTGTATAGTAGGGAGTATAGTAGTACAATATAGCAGCAGAAAGGTGAGTTTTGTCTCTCCTGGCTCCTCTCAGAGCATCCCAGAGGTCTCGTCCCTGCCCTGGTACACCACCGTGGTCCCCCTGGTCCTGGTGCTCTCCATGACCATGGCCAAGGACGGCAGCGACGACATGGTGAGCTCAACGTCTACTAACTACAGTATTAAGACTGCACGCAGGAGATGGTCCACGTCGACCTGTTTTGTCGTCACAATGATGTACATGTCCTGGTCTCCAAATCCTTATTCTCTTTCCGTTTCCTTTGCCTGTGTAGAACAGACACAGATGTGACAGGCAGGTGAACAACCGGCAGGTGGAGGTCCTCGTTGAAGGAGAGTGAGTCTCTTTTTGCTGTTGTTGTGTAAACCAGATTCTCAGTGCTTGGAAAGTGCTTGAATGTCAAAGATTAGCAATAGTCACAAGACGGAGAGGCTACAGGGGCACGCCTGGTGCCCAAAGTATATGACGTATGTCGCGCAGCGAGAGTTTTAGTGGGGATGAACGGATTCGGTTCAGTCAGTCATCATAATGAGACCTCAATTTGGATGTTAAATGACGAGACCGAGTCATTGATGCGAGTAACCAGTCTTGGTCAGTACATTGCGATACGTCCGAGTATATCAAGCACACCGGTAAAAAACACTGGTGTTGCAGTTATTAACATTTACCAACAGATGGTATCAAGGTGCCATCTTACACCCATATCAACCTCCCCAGCTTGCTTAGTTTACGCTTGTGACAAGAAACTTGAATTTGACACTTGCCTACTGAAGTTGGGACTTCGGAGAGTTTTCAGAATCATTCCGTTTTTATAGGAGTAATTGTTCCTTATTTTTAATAAAAATGTAGACGTTAATGCCGTAGTTCTAGGCTACATTGAAAATCACTCGTATAAATGTGCTTTAGCTGTCACCCTGATATTGGCTACACTATCTAACTACTTCCCTCTCCTTAATCCAGGACACCAGTCCGCAGCAAGTGGGAGCATAGGACACACTGTGCCAATTTTCAAAGATTTTACTGAGTTACAGTTCATATAAGGAAATCAGTCAATTGAAATAAATTCATTAGGCCCTAATCTATGGATTTCACATTGGTTGGTCACAGATACCTTAAAAAAAAGATAGTGGCGTGTATCAGAATACCAGTATCTGGTGTAACCAGACACATCTCCTTCACATAGAGTTGATCAGGCTGTTGATTGTGGACTATTGATCAATGGCTGTGCGAAGTTGCTTGATATTGGTGGGAACTGGAACACGCTGTCATAAAATCCGTTTATAAAATTCATTTTTTAGCTGCTCGTAGTTTATGCCAGCACATACCATAACCCCACCACCACCATGGGCTCTCTGTTCACAACTACTTGCCCACACGATGCCATACACAATGTCTGCCATCTGCCCGCTACAGTTGAAACCAGGATTCATCCGTGAAGAGCACAGTTCTCCAGCGTGCCAGGGGCCATCGAAAGTGAGCATTTGCCCACTGAAGTCGGTTGAGCTTCCCTGAAACTGTTTCTGACAGTTTGTGCAGATTATTTGGTTGTGCAAGCGCACAGTTTCATCGGCTGTCCGGGTGGCCGGTCTCAGACGATCCTGCAAGCGAAGAAGCTAGATGTGGAGGTCCTGGGCTGGCGTGGTTACACGTGGTCTGTGGTTGTGAGGCTGGTTGGACGTACAGCCACATTCTGTAAAACAACATTTGAGGCAATTTATGGTAGAGAAATTAATATTTCATTCTCTGGCACAGCTCTGGTGGACATTCTAGCAGTCAGCATGCCAGTTGCACGCTCAATATATGCCACCCCTGTCATGTCGGTGGATTATCTTGGCAAAGCAGAAATGTAATGTAAACAAATGTGTGCATAACATTTTCTAGAAATACACTTTTTGTGCGTATGGAACAGTTCTGGGATCTTTTATTCTAGCTAATGAAACATGGGACCAACACTACATGTTGCGTTTATATTTTAGTTCCGTATAAATGCATGGCTCTCACTGAACCAAATCCATTCGTGTCCAATCAACTGCGCAACACACGTCATCGATATGGGCACCAGGAATGTCCATATAGCCTCTCCCCTCTCGAGAGGTCTATATATTTGTTATGAATGTCTCTGGCGGTGACGTTAGTCGGTGTTCTTAGCTTTCTCAAACACCAGAGGTCACTGTGGGCTTGCTTTAGCGCTGCCTCATTACATTCTTGCTCTTTTCAGACTACAGAGTGAAAAGTGGATGGATGTTCAAGTTGGGGACATCGTCAAGCTAGAGAATAATCAGTTTGTCACGGTAAGGATGGAGGTGATAAAGGTGTCTGCAGATGAAGGTCAAAGGGCAGATGTACAATAGAAATACAATCAGCCAGTGAGGTTCACCAGTCATTCCACAGAATTGAAAATCTAACTAATTTCATAATTTATGGAGTCTCTCTCTCTCTCTCTCTCTCTCCCCTTCTTTTGTTGTGTCTATCACTCCTTCTCCAGGCTGATCTTCTGTTGCTGTCCAGCAGTGAGCCTCTCAATCTTGTCTACATAGAAACTGCTGAACTAGACGGGTGTGTCTCTGTGTGTTGCATGCATGCATGTATGTGTTTGCATGTTTGTGTGTGTACATTTCACACCTGTGAAATTTCACTGCCATTTTTAATTGTATCAGCTCTCCCTCTGTGTTTCTCATCCTGCTTTCTTCCTCCTCTAGAGAAACTAACTTGAAGGTGAAGCAGGCCCTGACTGTGACAGGGAAGCTGGAGGACAGCGTAGAGAAACTGGCCAACTTCAATGGTAAGACTGGAAAAACAGATATATTATCATGGCTTAAAAGTCTAGATCATATGATTTAGAATACTCTTACCAGTTCATCAGTCACTGTTGTATAGTCCCTGAACCTTTCTGTCCCTGTGTAGGCGAGGTGCGCTGTGAGCCTCCCAACAACCGCCTAGATAAGTTCACTGGCACCCTGACCCTGAAGGGAGAAACGTACTCACTGGACAACGAGAGGATACTGCTGAGAGGCTGCACTCTGAGGAACACCCAGTGGTGCTTCGGCCTGGTCGTCTTTGGAGGTGAGCCATATTGGTCCACATAAGGACTGAGACATTACCTATTAGGTTAGGGTGTCCCTTTATATGGCCAAAACTTTCATTTAAAAAAAAATCCTCAACTGATGATAGGTCTATTCATTCTTTTAGGTCCAGACACAAAGCTAATGCAGAACTGCGGAAGGACCACATTCAAACGGACCAGCATTGATCGCCTCATGAATGTGCTGGTGCTGAGTGTGAGTTTGAGTATTATACACACACAGACATACACACACACACACACACAGAGAGACACACACACACACAGACACACACGCACACACACACACACCTACCTCTTACAGGTTAATACCTGCCTGGCACCCAAACAAAATCTTTCTTTACCCCTCTAATAAATACCGCTACAACTGTTGTTCGGCCTTCCAGATCTTTGGTTTCCTGATGATTATGTGTTTAATCCTGGCCATTGGGAATGGGATCTGGGAATACCAGGAGGGCTCTAAGTTCGCTGCATTCCTGCCCAAGGGGGTTAACGCTCCCTTCTCAGCCTTCCTCACTTTCTGGTCCTATGTCATCATCCTCAACACTGTGGTGCCTATATCTCTCTATGTCAGGTCAGTGCACTTTACATATTCTCTTGGAGTGACAAACATATATTTTAGATATTGTTGTAAAAAAAAATCTATATATATATATGGAAATTATAATGGACCTACATTCATACAGGTTTTTTGAATGTGTCCAGCTGATAATCACTGAAATGAAAGCTGGACAGTCAGGGAGCATTGAAAAATCATCCCAAAAATATGGATAGATGACTATTTCTTGCCAATTTTGACGTTGAGGAAACATAACCAATTTTCAGTGCGGCCCTCCGGATCTCGTTGAAGGCCACAGCCTCGTGGCAAAATTAGTTTGGCACCTCTGATCTAGTCATTCACTGCATGTGCATCAAAATTCCCAAACGTGTTACTCTTACTGTGCCTTTGATGACAGGACTGTTTCACCACTAATCATCAAAGTGAATTGATTGCATTTCTTTCTCTCTCTCTCTCTTTCTTTCTCTTCCTCCTGTGTGTTGGGTGCAGTGTGGAGATAATTCGCCTGGGGAACAGTTTCTACATAAACTGGGACAGGAAGATGTATTATCCCAAGAATGACACGCCTGCTGAGGCCAGGACCACCACGCTCAATGAGGAGCTGGGCCAGATCAAATACATCTTCTCTGACAAGACTGGAACACTCACACAGAACGTCATGACCTTCAACAAGTGTTCCATCAACGGGAAGTCCTATGGTGAGGCCTGGCGCTGGAATGCACACACACAAACAGTTGTCATGTGTTTACACACACAGATACATTAAGAATTCATTTAATACACATTGGAGCCAATCAGTCACTGTACCATGTAACTGACAAAATGTACTTCTGTTCTCCAGGGGAGTTGTTGGACTTCTCAGGACAAAGAGTGGAGATTAATGAGGTGAGAGGTGGAACAGGGTGTGTTGGGTTTATGGATTTAATGTATGAAAGAACCGTCTCTAAGTCCCTTTCTTTGGCAATACGTCCTTACATTCTGTGGCATAAACATTCCTAACCCTCCTTTTACTCTCTCCGGTAGAAAACAGAGAAGGTGGACTTCTCTTGGAACAACTTGGCAGACCCAAAGTTCTGTTTCCATGACAACAGACTGGTGGAGGTTGTGAGGGAGGGCAACCCTGAGGTGCAGGCCTTCTTCCGCCTGCTGGCACTGTGCCACACCGTCATGCCCGAGGAGAAGAAGGAGGGTGAGCAAGCGCCTCCTGCTGGATTCACATGTTATTGCATGGGTGTAGGTGACTATGGAGGCTTGAGGTACAAATTGTACCTCACCACAGCCCTATGTCTACCCCTTAATGAGAGAACTATCTGTGATACCAGTGGTTGGGACAACTGCTACCTACTCCGTACGCTAGACTAGTCTGGGTACCAGTCTTTTTAGCTGACATTCCACTCTTTGCCATTACTCTGGCAAATGACAGAAGTGGCAAGGAGTGGAATGTTAGCTAAAAAGACTGGTACCCAGGACAAGGTTAGACAAGGTGACAAATGAATCACTCCATTGTGATCTTCTAGGTGAGTTGTACTACCAGGCCCAGTCACCAGACGAGGGTGCTCTGGTCACAGCGGCCAGGAACTTTGGCTTTGTGTTCCGCTCTCGTACGCCAGAGAGCATCACTGTGGTGGAGATGGGAGAGCTGGTCACCTACGAGCTGCTGGCTGTTCTGGACTTCAACAACGTCCGCAAGAGGATGTCGGTCATCGGTGAGTCCAGTTGTGCTTTCACAATTTGAAGGAAATATGTTCTGAAACCATAGCTATCTAGAATGATCTGAATGACATGAAGAATCTATGAATCTATCATGTTTGTTCAAACTTTGGTGGCTTTATTGTAAGAGGTAGAGTTTTTTTTTTAACGTTTTTTTTATTTAAGCAAACCAAACCTGATTATATCTTGTGTGGCCCCAAGTGCGCAGTCCAGAGGGGAAGCTGACTCTGTACTGTAAGGGAGCAGACACCATCATCTTCGAGAGACTGAACTCTTCCTGCAGCAACCTAACGGAGGTCACCACCTTGCACCTCAATGTGAGTAACCAGTATGTCTGTGTCTGTGTGTGTGTTTATGATTATGTATTTCTTGTGGACCATGTGAATATAAGCTACAAGATCGACTATATCTTGTGTCCAACCCTGTACGTGTGTATAAGACTAACTAAACGTTTCCATTGGCAGGAGTTTGCTGGAGAGGGTCTGCGTACACTGGCTCTGGCCTACAAGGACATAGACCCAGAGTATATGGAGGATTGGAAACTGCGCCACCATGTGGCCAACACTGCCATGGACGAAAGGGAGGAGAAGCTGGATGCGCTGTATGAGGAGATAGAGAAAGGCCTGCTGGTGTGTACCACAGGAAGAAATATATCATTTCAATGTCTTATCATAAGGCCTACAAGACAATCTACTAGCATAGACTGAATCTTACTGAATCTTACCGTTTCTAACGGTATGTGTGTAGCTGTTAGGATCCACTGCCGTAGAGGATAAGCTACAAGATGGAGTGCCCCAGACCATCGAACAGCTGTCCAAAGCCGACATCAAGATCTGGGTGCTCACTGGAGACAAGCAAGGTGGGTCATCTTCCTTGGAATACACTATCAGGCTGTATCACATCCGGATGTGATTGGGAGTCCCATAGGGCGGTGCACAATTGGCCCAGCGTTGTCCAGGTTTGGCCGGGGTATTTGCTCTTAACTTACTTGCCTAGTTAAATAAAGGTTAAATAAATCAAATAAAAATCAATCGGCAAATGTTTTTATCTGGCACTTCCTGAGTCTCTTTTCTCTCTGTCGGGAACAGAAACAGCAGAGAACATTGGCTACTCCTGTAACATGTTGAGAGAGGAGATGAATGAGGTTTTCATTGTGTCGGCAAACACAGCAGAGGAAGTCAGAAAGGAACTCCAGTGAGTCCACAGACAGACTATTAGCAGCCACATTCGTAACTTGAAGCACCACAGTATGGCGACATGTAAAAGTACCTCACTCTCCCTTTCGATCTGACCAGGACTGCGAGGAGGAAGATGACACCTGATGGAACAGAGGAACCTACTGTCAAGAAGAGTAGAAGTGGCCTGTTTTGTCTTCAAAAGACGGAGACGGTGGCGGATGAGCCAGTGAATGGAGAGTATGCTATGGTGATTAACGGACACAGTCTGGTAAGGACAAGGACCCTGGTGGGTCACAGGACAAGGACCCTGGTGGGTCATAGGACAAGTTACTGGAAACGTAACATATTCTCAGCCCCGATTGATAGATGTAATTACTTTTTTAATGATACAAAAAAATGTAACAATACAAAAACTTTTTTTTAAGTGAACAAAAGACACACACAAAAAAGGGAGGAATCTATTGGTTCTTGTGATGAAAATCGCTGTTTTGACGGCTTGTGTCAATCCTCTCTGTGTGTGTGTGTGTGTGTGTGTGTGTGTGTGTGTGTGTGTGTGCGTGCGTGCGTGCGTGCGTGCGTGCGTGCGTGCGTGCGTGCAAAAACAGGACGTGTTCCAACACTAGTAGAATTGTTCCAATATTTCATTAACAATCCTTCATTACTTTCCTTCTTCCCATCCCGCCCCATCTCACTCTCCCCCCAACCTCCCTCTCCCCCCAGGCATTCGCCCTGGAGAAGGACATGGAGATAGAGCTGCTGCGGACGGCGTGTATGTGTCAGACAGTGATCTGCTGCAGGGTGACTCCACTGCAGAAGGCCCAGGTGGTGGAGCTGGTGAAGAAGTACAAACAGGCCGTGACTCTAGCCATCGGCGACGGGGCCAACGATGTCAGCATGATCAAGGGTAGGAGGGAGATGGGGAGACTGGGGAGATAATCCGATTATATTAACCACTGTAGTTAAAGACTGACCCTGATGCTCTTATCAACTCATACACACAAGCACACACTCATCCTCTCACTCTCTCTCTCTCTCCCCCCTTGACCCCTCTCTCTTGCCCCCCCCCCAGCTGCTCATATAGGGGTGGGTATATCAGGTCAGGAGGGTATGCAGGCGGTGCTCTCCAGTGATTACTCCTTCGCTCAGTTCCGCTACCTACAGCGCCTCCTGCTGGTGCACGGTCGCTGGTCCTACCTGAGGATGTGCAAGTTCCTGTGCTACTTCTTCTACAAGAACTTCACCTTCACCTTTGTCCACTTCTGGTATGGCTTCTTCTGCGGTTTCTCAGCACAGGTGAGACAAAAATGCACACACCGACACATAGAGTCATGACGGAAAAGATGTCTGAGATTATGCTTTGGTTCATTTAGTTAATTATATTTTTGCTAGTGCCAGGAGTTTTTCCTGAGCACATGACCAGGCAAGGAAAAACTCAGCCATGTAATGTAATGTGTGTATTGCTGTGTTGTTTTTCCTGAGCACATGACCAGGCAAGGAAAAACTCTGCCATGTAATGTCATGTGTGTTATGCTGTGTTGTTTTTCCCACAGACGGTATTTGACGAGTGGTTCATCACCCTGTTTAACCTGGTTTACACAGCTCTACCTGTGCTCAGCTTAAGTCTTTTTGACCAGGTAATTATATTGACATATCTGACATGTCTGTAACGTACGTCACTGGCATATTATTCACACCAAGTATTTATTCCAATGTATGTACTTAATGTGTTTTGTATTCACGTGTTTATCTTTAGGATGTGAATGATTGGTGGAGTTTCCAGTACCCCCAGCTTTACACCCCAGGCCAGCTGAACCAGTACTTCAGTAAGAGGGCCTTTGTCTACACGGTGTTACACAGTGGCTACAGCTCCCTGGTCCTCTTCTTCGTTCCCTGGGCAGCCATGTACGACACGGTCCGAGACGACGGCAAAGAAATTGTGGACTATCAGTCCTTCGCCCTGCTGGCCCAGACCTGCCTGCTCATCGCCGTCAGCATACAAGTAAGTGCGGGGGAGCGTATTGACTCATGATACGACATACAGTATGGTCAGTTTGTGGTGGTACATGAGTGTCCTGTGAATTGATGTTGGGTGGGGTTACAGCTGAGGCGAAACCATATCCATATAAATACACACACACACACACACACACACACACACACACACACACACACACACACACACACACACACACACACACACACACACACACACACACACACACACACACACACACACACAGTGACAGAGTCTGAGGTAGCTGCATGTGTCTTTGTTAAAGCTGGGTCTGGACACCCATTATTGGACAGCAATGAACCAGTTCTTCCTGTGGGGCAGTCTGTCTGTGTACTTTGCTGTCATATTCACCATGTACAGCAATGGCATGTTCCTCACGTTAACCTCCTCCTTCCCCTTCATTGGTGAGTAGTACCCCTCAGCACCCCCCATCCATTCACCTCCTCTCCCTTCATCATTCATGTCTTTCTGTCTGAACGTTTGGTAGTACTGTGGTGTGTATGTTCAGTCGGTGACATCATCTGTCACTATGTAGGTAAGTGTCTGTATCTAAACGCATGTTGCCATGCTGTACTGTATGTAACAGGCACAGCCAGGAACTCCCTGAACCAGCCCAACGTGTGGCTGACCATGCTACTCACCTCCATCCTCTGTGTGCTTCCCGTGGTGGCATACCGCTTCCTGCGCATTCTGTTGTGGCCCACCATCAATGACAAGGTCAGAGGTCGAGGGTCAACACATTTGTCATTGGCATAGAAGATTCACAAATGATTACTTTTCCCTCACTGTCTCTCTCATTTATCCTCATCCCTCCCCCTCTAGGTGAGGTACAAGGTGAGACAGGACAAGGTGCTGCCCCCTACCCCTCGCCGTGTCCAAGCCCGCCGCTCCAGTACCCGCCGTTCAGGCTATGCCTTCTCCCACGCCCAGGGCTACGGTGACCTGGTGACCTCAGGCAAGTTTCTGCGGAGGACCCCAAAGAGCCGGCCAGCCCTCTTCTCCCAGACAGACTCCCCATTGGCCCAGACCCAGCCTCAGTTCTACCGCACCATCAGCGAGCGGGAGGAGCCACCACTGAGTCCCTAGGACTGATGACCTAACAGGGCACACAGTGTTCAGGTCATTAAGTCTGAAAACACTCACTCAATCCATTCCAAACATCTATCAAATATCAATTAGCCATGTTTCTTTGAAACACTTCAACACTTGAGTCTGATTTCCACTGATGTGAGGATGTGTAACATTCTTTGTCAGGATTTCTTTTTTAAATACAAGGACAACCCCAAGCCTGAATTCATAATTTATTGCTAGGCATAGAATTAAGAATGAAAATACTGTAATTTAATAGGATCTCTATGGTGCCAGGCTTAGATGTATGTGTAAGTACTTGTAACTGTGAAAAAACTATTTGTGAAACAGCAAAAATATAATGCTGGGCATTAGTCAAAGTGATAATTGTGTGGTATTATGTTCAAGATTTTACAATGCAGATTTATAATATGTTTTATTATAGATGTATACATGAAATGTAGTTATTATTGAGTCATAATGGTGTTATTATACAATTTGGTGAGACTCAAATGATCTTGTTGAATCTTAGACCTTTGAATATTGTTCAACTGACATTCTAGTGAACTGTGTACTCAGGGTCTTGCATTGCGTTATTTATGATACATTAGATTATTATTTGAGATATCATGGGTGCATTATGTCAATCATAGCCTATATCTGACTAACTGACATAGTATATGTATTTTTGTCATATTTTTGGATCTACATTAAGTTGTCATATTTTTGGACCTACATTAAGTTGTCATATTTTTGGATCTACATTAAGTTGTCATATTTTTGGATCTACATTAAGTTGTCATATTTTTGGATCTACATTAAGTTGTCATATTTTTGGATCTACATTAAGTTGTCATATTTTTGGACCTACATTAAGTTGTCATATTTTTGGATCTACATTAAGTTGTCATATTTTTGGATCTACATTAAGTTGTCATATTTTTGGATCTACATTAAGTTGTCATATTTTTGGATCTACATTAAGTTGTCATATTTTTTTTTAAATCTGTGAATAATGTCATTTGTTTAATGTATGTATTGCCGTTATTGTATGTCAATGTGAAATGATTCTCAATCACTGAAACACTAATCATAGACACTCTCCAATATGATTTCAAGTATGTACTTTTTCAGCATTGTAGGCTACAGCCATAATACATGTTTGATATTTTTGTATTCCTTTTGTTGTTGCGATTGTTGTTTTTAGTCATTGATTATTTTCAAATAGACTAGTCTAAATAGCCTATATGTATTTCTATTCGCTATTGTTATTGTTGGAAACGGCTTGAGTGGCAAGTCCTGCGCTGTGCGCATTGGATAGACACGTTGTGACGCAAATATACTGTATACCGCTGACCCGTCTGGCCTCTGTTTTCACCAGCACTAGAAGCGCGGCGCCCTGACTGTTGGAAACCAGGAACTGTCCTGCAACGGTTGGAACTATTAAACAATGTACAACAAAATTATCGATCGAAACCTTCAAACTACCTGCAAAATCCACCGTATGTATGTTTAATGCTGTTTATTTTACGGAATACATCACCATTCGAGGGGCGCATGTTTTATTAATCATTCAATTGCATTATGTTGAAGAGTTGGAAGGAAACATATATCGTTATTCTTCTCAATTCTATAATATGCATATGCATCCATTGCAACTTTAAATTGGAAAATTGGGAGAAGATTACAGTGCAAGTTTTTTCCTACAGCTGTTAGAATAAAATGTAGGTTAGGAGATGCTTTTCCATGATGCTTTTCCATGATGCTTTCCTGGCAAATGTAAATGCATTTCTTTGTTTTTTTTTATTGCTTTAGTGTGTGTTTATTTAGAATGTTATTTAATGTAAACGGATTTAGGACATTGTAGTGCGACTGGCAAATGGTCATGTGTGTGTTGCGGTAGACTACTGGCATGATGCGGTGACACACGTTCTGGGCTCCGCTGTCAGTTTCTCGCTTTCACACTCGCCCTATTTTACTCGCCTTCCCCATCTTTCATGCAGACCCTATGTCTGAACACTGTGTGTGTTTTGGAGCGTTTTCAGTGCGAACAGAAATTGTATTTGAATTAGGCTACATCATTTGTAATTTGTATTAGGATATAGAATTTGAATTTAATATTTTTTAATTTGTAATGCACACATTTAATTATAGAATTCATAATTTGAACTTGTATTTCATGATTTGAAACTGAATTGAATTAATATTGCATTACATTTTACAATTCAAATTTAATTTAATATTCAAATTGAATGTTTATATATTCAGTTTCAATATGGTAGATATTGAATTCATTGTCTGTGTATAAAGTTTACATACTATTATTGAATATGTTAATATATTTCATATATTCAACTTCTCAGATGCATTCAGATTCAGTTTTCTAAGTCAGTAATCTAAATTCCAATTCAAAACCAGAGACAACATCATGGTACTTTGGCAGCCAGGAAAAGTAGAGGAGAACAGATAGAATAAAACACTGTGGTAAACAGAAGCTTCTGGTGATTTCTGAAGCCAATGTGGCATGTTGAATAAATGTTCTTCTTTATGAATTTGTCTCTACCGTTGGAACTGTTTTGGCTATACACTATTATGACCCCTTTCCTGAAAGTTTAGACTCTCTGAAGCATGGACTGTGCCTTCTGTTCCCCTCTATGATGATCACATGCCGCGTACGACACGTTAGAAGGGAGTGTCACAAAAAACACAATTTGGCCCCCATAAGAATATAGTTGAATAGCCCTGTCATAACCCCTCGGGATAGTCTTTCCACTCCCTTTTCAATTTTGCTCTTGTGACTGACTGGGTTCGAAACAGGTCTCCTGCATGTCACAAGACTGTTAGCCCACTTAGCTAAAGCCTGTAAGTTCAGGTAATTCATATAAAGCTAGCGCTGCTATTCTCTGTTCATCATATATGCGTAGTCACTTTAACCATATCTACATGTACATACTACCACAATCTCAATACTTTGTTATATACCCTTTGTTAGCAATGACAGAGGTCAAACGTTTTCTGTAGGTCTTCACAAGGTTTTCACACACCGTTGCTGGTATTTTAGCCCATTCCTCCATGCAGATCTCCTCTAGAGCAGTGATGTTTTGGGGCTGGCTTAAGCACGGGGACACGTCTGGCACTGCAGGATTTGAGTCCCTGGTGGCGTAGTGTGTTACTGATGGTAGGCTTTGTTACTTTGGTCCCAGCTCTCTGCAGGTCATTCACTAGGTCCCCCCGTGTGGTTCTGGGATTTTTGCTCACCGTTCTTGTGATCATTTTGACCCCACGGGGTGAGATCTTGCGTGGAGCCCCAGATCGAGGGAGATTATCAGTGGTCTTGTATGTCTTCTATTTCCTAATAATTGCTCACACAATTGATTTCTTCAAACCAAGCTGCTTACCTATTGCAGATTCAGGCTTCCCAGCCTGGTGCAATTTTGTTTCTGGTGTCCTTTGACAGCTCTTTGGTCTTGGCCACAGTGGAGTTTGGAGTGTGACTGTTTGAGGTTGTGGACAGGTGTCTTTTATACTGATAACAAGTTCAAACAGGTGCCATTAATACAGGTAACGAGTGGAGGACAGAGGAGCCTCTTAAAGAAGAAGTTACAGGTCTGTGAGAGCCAGAAATCTTGCTTGATTGTAGGTGACCAAATACTTATTTTCCACCATAATTTGCAAATAATTTCATTAAAAATCCTACAATGTGATTTTCTGGATTTCTTTTCTCATCTAGTCTGTCATAGTTGAAGTGTACCTATGATGAAAATTACAGGCCTCTCTCATCTTTTTAAGTGGGAGAACTTGCACAATTGGTGGCTGACTAAATACTTTTTTGCCCCACTGTAGTCTGTTGTTTTATTTCTTTACCTACCTATTGTTCACCTTTTTTGAATTTTTACCCCTTTTTCTCCTAAATTTTCATGGTATCCAATTGTTGTAGTAGCTACCGTCTTGTCTCATCGCTACAACTCCCGTACGGCTCAGGAGAGACGAAGGTTGAAAGTCATGCGTCCTCCGATACACAACCCAACCAAGCCGCACTGCTTCTTAACACAGTGCGCATCCAACCCGGAAGCCAGCCGCACCAATGCGCCGGAGGAAACACCGTGCACCTGGCCACCTTGGCTAGCGCACACTGCGCCCAGCCCGCCACAGGAGTCGCTGGTGCGCAATGAGACAAGGACACCCCTACGGACCAAGCCCTCCCTGACCCGGGCGACGCTAGACCAATTGTGCGTCGCCGGTCGCGGCCAGTTACGACAGAGCCTGGGCGCGAACCCAGGGACTCTGATGGCACAGCTGGCGCTGCAGTACAGCGCCCTTAACCACTGCGCCACCCGGGAGGCTCCTAATACCTTTTTTGCACTATTGGTTAGAGCCTGTAAGTAAGCCTGTTGTTTTCAGTGCACTTAACAAATTAACTTTGATTTGATTTAAAGGATGATACACTACACTGAGCGCAAATGTAGATCTGAGTCCAGTGGCACCATTGTAAAGGACGCCACGATGCCTGTGAGTACCGCTTCCCTATGATATAGCTCAGATGGAGGCTCAAACTCAGGACTTCTGCCTCGTAAACACACGTGACTGCCATCCTGAAGCATTCCAAACCATTGCACTATTGAAAAAGGCCTCCTTCAATGGCGCAAGGTCACTTCAGGCCGAGGGGTGAGTTTCACAGATCCCCATCTGCTACACGAATACATGTTAGATGCGTTAGTTTCAAGTTTCCGGCAATGGTAGTCATAAGGGTAATATGACTGACTAGGTTAAGAATGTGTTAGCCTGTTGAGCTAAAGCCTAGGCATTGGTCCTGTGACTTGGAAGGGTCTCTTCAAGGAGGAGGTCAAAGGGTGGTGAAGTGTAAGACAGGTGGTTCGGTGACCACGCTCGCATAATGAGTAACTTGTCTGAGACCTGAAAAGTTGCATTGCCTGGCACACAGGAGCCCTGGGTTAGAACCCCATCAGTCAAACAAACACGTCTTTAGGTCTCAGGCAAGGTTGCTCATCACACGCATGGATCACCAAACCATTAAATGGGGTGCACAGATCCTTCTGCTTCTGTTTGCCACAGGAAGGGTTGTTGTTGTGCAAAAGGCCTGATTTCGAACACAGTCAGTTATATTGGTGCCGGGATCTCTGAGTTGGTCAAAGGGGGGTGAAATGTAATAGAGGTGGTTCGATAAACCACGCTCTTTTGATGAGTAACCTTGCTGGAGACTATAAGACTTGTGTTAGCTTCCTGAACTCATCCATTTGAGCTTTAGCTAAGTGGGCTAACATAGTCTTGTGACATGCAGGAAGCCTGCTTCGACCCCAGTCAGTCACAAGAGCAAGATTAATAGGGAGTGGAAACTGGAATGACCATCCCTAGAAGGGCTATGACAGGGCTATTCAACTATTCAGCCAAATTGCAGTTTTTGGGACACTCCCTTCTGATGTGTCCTGCGCGGCATGTGGTCATCATGGAGGGGAAAC
This sequence comes from Oncorhynchus gorbuscha, assembly GCF_021184085.1. Lineage (NCBI taxonomy): Eukaryota > Metazoa > Chordata > Actinopteri > Salmoniformes > Salmonidae > Oncorhynchus > Oncorhynchus gorbuscha. Next base: position 49,644,448 of record NC_060183.1, on the reverse strand, counting down.
AAAAGGCACGTCCATGCTTCAGAGAGACTAAGCTTTCAGGAAAGGGGTCATACTAGTTTATAGCCAAAACAGTTCCAACGGTAGAGCCAAATTCATAAAGAAGAACATTTATTCAACATGCAACATTGGCTTCAGAAACGACCAGAAGCTTCTGTTTACCACAGTGTTTTATTCTATCTGTTCTCCTCTACTTTTCCTGGCTGCCAAAGTACCATGATGTTGTCTCTGGTTTTGAATTGGAATTTAGATTACTGAATTAGAAAACTGAATCTGAATGTATCCGATAAATTGAATATATGAAACTTTGATCAACTTGACATAATAGGTTGTAAACTTGATACACGGACAATGAATGCAATATCTACCAATATATAAATATTGAATTTTCAATTATATTGAAATTGAATTTTAAAACTGATTGCAAAAAGTTGAAATTATGATTTTTATTATTCAATTTGTGCATTACAAATGAAAAAAATATAAAATTCAAATTCAATATCCTAATACAAAATTATCTAATTCAAATAAAATGTCTGTTCGCATTAAAATCGCTCCATAACATACACACTTTTCCTAACCTTAACTGCAAAACCTAACCTTAACCCTAAACCTAACCATAGTTTCTAACCCTAGCTCCTAACGCTAAACCTAATTCTAACCCTAACACTAATTCTAACCTTAGCCCTAAACCTAACCATAGTTTCTAACCCTAGCTCCTAACCCTAAACCTAATTCTAACCCTAACACTAATCCTAACCTTAGCCCTAAACCTAACCATAGTTTCTAACCCTAGCTCCTAACCCTAAACCTAATTCTAACCCTAACACTAATTCTAACCTTAGCCCTAAATCTAACCATAGTTTCTAACCCTAGCTCCTAACCCTAAACCTAACCCTAACACTAATTCTAACCTTAACCCTAAACACCCTAGAGACAGCATTTGACCTTGTGGGGACCAACAAAATGTCCCCAGTTGGTCAAATTCTTTGTTTGTTTACTACTCTTGTGGGGACTTCTGGTCCCCACAACTATAGTTAAATACGTACACACACACACACACACACACACAGTTTTCCATCCACTCTGTTTGAGAAATATTCTGTTGAAACGACTGAACATAGACTTATTTTTAACCCTGTCAGTCACCTTGCTCATTCCATATTACCCCTACCTTACAACAATTGTTTTCACAGAATATAGGCCAAGCTGTTCTAATCTGAGCATCATAATGTCTTCTGTACTGCCCTCCAACTGCTCATTACAGAGAAACAAACTTTATAGAAACAGACAACAACAACTCAAGTTTGTCTTCTTGATCTGTCTTCCACTAGACCACAGCCACTGATTCCAGGGCTAAGAACAGAATAGTGAGTTGTCTGTGTATCTCATGTTACGACAATTTCTTCTCTCATATGAGATGGATTAGTAGATCTGACAGAAATGTTGCTACCGCAATAGTTGGGGCTAATCACATCAGGTTGATCTGGTTTCCTCTAATATTCCTGTATCCAGGCCACAGTGAGTCTTTTCTCCACTAGTTTGTGTCTATTAGTAGCCAGGCAGGCATGGGTGCTGACTGGGATGCAGGGGGCATATCAAATATGCAGTGGCAGTGGTTAGTCATCTGCAACAACATCTTGTAAGCCTGCATGGCCCACTTTCCACAGGAAGTTCTCTCCTGGTATTTAATTCAATTCTCTTATTTAAAGGTGAGAGGCTCCAAGGTATTGTCAGTGCACAAATCCCAGTTCTCACTGATATGACGTCTATGTGATCAGAGATCATCTTCAACTGGGTAGTTCCACGAAAGGAGTACCTTTTGTGTTCCCTTTGATATTTTAAGTAGAAATTGTGCAACAATATTGCATTTTAAAAGCCTGTTATTAAATTAAATGCCCTTTAATAGGCACTTACTATAGTCATTTCTTTTAAACGTAACTTCTTGAGATGGGAAAATTCATGTTTTATTAAGTTGAACATGTGTTCCTGATGACAGAATGTTACAATTAGGTGAAATCAAACCTTTTTTCTTTAAAAAAAAAAACAAGTTACACTTCTCAAAAGACACTGAATTGTTGGAACGACCAAACTGTTGTGTCAAATCAGGAACAGTAGTCTTGTTGATGACAAGTGATGCTGTTATGTATTTCTCTAGCAAACCGATTGATTGAGACAGAGTCACATAGGCCTATATCCTGTGATTCAAATATGAGGGTATTTATGAAAGTGTCTGCAATGGATATTACTATGTTATGGCAGTGATGGATAGGTTGGAGAAAAAATGTGGGTAAACTTTCATTTCCGGTCGTGGTGAATAAAGTCATGCCTACTTTCCCCCCAAAATCTGAAAAAGGTGGGTAAACGGTGTTTACTTGCGTTTACCCACCACTAGGCTTACACCACTGTTGGTAGCCTACCCTCTCAGGCAAGGCAATTTTTAACAAATGAACACATGCAGAATAGCATACATTCAGTATAAAACATGAGTTGAATCAAAACATATTTTACACCCTAGTTCAAGAGTTGTCCATAATTCATGATTTAAAGTTGAGCTGACAGACGTTGTGCACTGTTTTGCTATGCCTTTAGTCATCAATCTAACAAGAGGGTAATATTTCGTTAATCTAGTAGTGTCCCCTCCCTAGAAAGCTATGACCTTTGGCTTTCACCAGGAATTGTTCATTTATGAGAAAGAAAAAACACTTTTCAACAAATATGATCCAGTACACATAAAAGTACAATAAAATCTATACCAAGATGATATGATAAAATACAATTGTGAATGAATAAGCCTTTTCATACTTTATGATATGTCCATACAGTATATTGCTATAATCTGTTTTAGGAATATCTACCCAAAATATTTCACCTTCTTTACTTTACCAAACATATTATGACATTAGTGAGAGTCAAAATCTGTTACATTTGTGAACGTCTAAATCAACATTTGGTCCATTTAAACAGTGTGCGGCCCTCTTATAGACGAGGGGGAATCCTTAGTATATGCAATGTGTCTGTCTCCGACGTAAAACACATTTTTGACTTCCACACAAAATTACTTCTTTACTTATTTTAGGTTTAAGGAAAAGTGTAGGTCGGATTCTTTATCGTAGAGCTATGAAAGTTATGTATTTAGATCCACCTTCTTGCGACAAATTCAAAGATTGCTTTGGAGTAACATTACGGTGAAGTGATATAAATGGATGTAATGATGCAGCCGACCACCAGAGGGAGGCAAATACAAGTTTAATCGACAGAGGACATTTACATGGTGCTAGGAAGGTCTGGGTGGCTGTCTTCTGACTAAAACAGTGGGAAATAAATAAAAATAAGTAACGTAAACATATACATATTTATTTCAGTAATTCTAGTACGATTTTGGGGACTGTCAGTTTTAATGCATGGAGTATTCACAGATCGTGTGACACAAAACACTGCCTTTCTTTCTTTACATTAATGACATTTATGGCAGTGTTATTTGTCATTATTAACAATAGCGTTAGCCGTGTTTAACAATAGCGTTATCCGTGATGCTAATTGTTGCATTCCTCCAATAGAGTCTCACACACTTGTAGAATCTATGCCAAGGCACATTGAAGCTGTTTTTGTCACTCGTGGTGGTCCAAAACCTTAAGACATTTTATGTTGGTGTTTTCTTTATTTTGGCAGTTACATTTTATATAAAACACAGGAAAATCACGTTTCCGACTGCACTGGGCCTTTAAGAGGTGTACATGAATGGCTGTGTTGTGTAACATGGTCTTTCTATCAGACTATCAAGTTTCAAGTTTTATACAGTATGTTTGTCCATGTAACATCCTCTGTGATGTGGACACTGAGAAACTTAAAACTGCTGATTCTCTCTACTGCAGTCCCGTGTTCCATCCTCTGCTTCCTTAAGTCAACAATCAACTCCTTTGTTTTGCTGAGGTTGAGGGATAGGTTGTTGTCCTGGCACCAGAATGCCAGTTAACTTACCTCCTCTCTATAGGCTGTCTCGTCTTTGTTGGTTATCTGCAGTATTGCTGCCCCAGTTGCAGTGCAGAGTCAGACAGACTATAAATAGCCAGTGGCGATTTTAGAATGTACATTTTGGTTGGGCAAACTAACAACAAAAATTGGGGGATGCATGCCAGCAAAGCCACTACACAACACAACACTAAACAATGCATGAATTGCAATATAACAGTGACAAAGAGTGCCCACAAACTGTTAGGGCCTACATAAAGCTGTCCCAACAGCAGTGTCCCAACAGCAGTCCAAACACCTTGCCACTACTACACCTGGCTATCAGCAGAGCCTTGTCTGACAGCAAAACAGTTAATTCATTTACTGCCTTTAACACACACTGATATGTCTGACTTGCTTAAACAAATGTGATTTCTACTGACAATTGTGATGTACAAACTATGGCATAAGGGGACGATAAGCAGACAAGAGGCAATCCATAATTTCGATTAAGACATTAATGAACGTAGTTAATATAAATTTTTGTTCAGCACTTTTGAAATGTACAGCGACAGAATTCAGAACATGGGCCGTTCTTACAGTATTCTCCCTGTACACCAAGTCAGAAGGGGACATAAATGCAGACAATGAAAGCTCTTACAATATTCAATGATTACATTTCTCTAAACCGGTTATAGGCTACATGTGCACCACCAAGTCAGAACAGTAGGCAAAATTAAGAGGGGAAAATATACCAAATTATTAGGATGAGGCACATGGGCTACTAACAGCTTACTACACAACATACACTTAGTATTACTTTCTTAGCTACAGTATACATATCACCCTGGAATTTTACATAATTTATGCAGCAGCAATACAAGACATTTTTGTACTCACCTTGTTGTGCTCACTTGAACTGGAAGGTGGTGTGGCGGTCTTTCGTGGGCAAATTTTGTCCTCAAAGTCTGGCATTCTCTGGATTTATGGTGCTTTCAAGACAACAGGGAACTCCGGGGGGGAAAAACAAGGTAGAATCATGATGACGTCAGTGATCTTCAGGTTGTAGCTCTAGAAAGAGGCCAAAGATCCCGATTTGGATGACTGTTCAAAATGTATTTTCCCAGTCGGGGCTGGTTTTTTTTCCTGAGTTCCCAGTTGTCTTGAACTCACTGAAGTAAGATTTCCCAGTTCTGAGTTAACAGTTGTTTTGAGCGCGGCAGAAATCATGCTGGATTGACAGCATGGCTTATGTTGAATGTTTATCATTTTAAGCTTGGAAAAGAGACCCTTAAACTGAGAATTGTGACCACACACCCACTCCACTGAATAGCAGGCTTGTGATTGCTTTGCAATGCTTGCAGTTAGCCACTGATTTCTTCCAAACCACTCATTGTTGAAATGACAATTTACAACTTGTGTACTGTTTATGTCCAATGGCCAATGAGCACCGGTACGTTTTATCTCTAATTTCTCTTCATTATTTCTCTTCATATGACCAGGATTCACCAATAGATTGTCGACTTGATTCATGATGACTGCTAGCTAAGATTTTGAAAGTAAGATGTTGACATGATCAGTCCAATCAAAGCTACTGTAGATATAACATGATTTTACATCATTTTAACTTTGGCCAATGACCTTGAGCCTTCTTGGATAGGCACTTCAGAATCAGCTTGATACACTCTGTCGAAGACGCTTAGACCTTCTTTTTTGATGTTTTCAGTGGTGTCGTTAACAAATACACGGCCATAAAGAAAATGAGAATTAAAAACAGGTTCAGCCCCTGGTTCGACTGTTATCTGTCAGAGGTACTCCACCTCAAGAATTCAATTTGGCAAATCGCTCAGCCCACGCATACTCAGGCTGATTGGCTCTCGTTAAGGCAAATTAGAAACAAGTGCTCTCAGGCTATCCGGAAGGCCAAAGTTAGTTACTTTAAGGAGCAGTTCTCGCTCTGTGGGTCTAACCCCAAGAAGATCTGGTAAACGGTTAAAGACCTGGAGAATAAACCCTCCTCCTCACAGCTGCCCATGTCCCTTAATGTTGATGATGTGGTTGTTACTGACAAGAAGCACATGGCTGAGCTCTTTAATCACCACTTCATTAAGTCAAGATTCCTATCTGACTCTGCCATGCCTCCTTGCCTGTCCAACATTTCCTCATCTCCCACCCTGTAGCTCCCTTCAGTAACCACGAGCACAACCGTTCCTTGATTTTAACTGGCGGCTTTATTCTGTAGTTTTAGTCAGAATTATCACCTTCCGTGAGAACTATAAAGTAAATGAAAAATACAGTTAAGCACACTCTTACAACCTTATCTTACGAGTGACTTATTAGCTTGGTATAACTCTGAAGTGCTTACATACATAAGTTTAACCGGCGTTATAACAGGTTCAGATTAACACATGAATAAAAGAACAAATACCTCATTTGCTGCTTATTACAGAAGGGAGGAAATCAAACTTCACACTTATTATTCCTTGCATGAATTCACACTTCATCCTAACATACACTCTTCAACCTTTATGAACTACACCCGATGACATGAAAACTTAGCTAACGCAGCGCAGGATTGCCTTCCCTCCAAAAGTGTGTTGGTACAATAAGGATCCCCGTTACAACAGTATTAGCTATGTTTCCGCTTGTATTATCATTTCCCCCGCATAGCGGACACATAAACATTTCAAACAAAAGACAACGACATAACCTGTAAGTCTAACTGTCAGTTACACACCCCTTCTAATGTGACGATCCCCAATGCTCCTCCCTATTTTTCCCCTGCCCCACTACAAAGTTTCTCCCTGCAGGCGGTCACTGAGTCCAAAGTGTTAAAGCAGCTCCTTAAACTTGACCCTTCTTTAAGTTGCTGCCCCTATCATCGCCAAGCCTATCTTTGACCTTTTTAATTAACCTCTTGAAACTAGGGGGCACTATTGAAAAATAACGTTATTTGAAAAATAACGTTCCCAAAGTAAACGGGCGATTTCTCAGGACCAGATGATAGAATATGCATACAATTGACAGCTTAAGATAGAAAACACTCTAAAGTTTCCAAACCTGTAAAAATATTGTCTGTGAGTATAACAGAACTGATATTGCAGGCGAAAGCCTGAGAAAAATCTTATTTTGAAACCCCTGTGTTTCTATGCATCCCTATTGCCCATTGAAAGGGATATCAACCAGATTCCTTTTTATATGGCTTCCCTAATGTGTCTACAGCCACTAGACATAGTTTCAGGCTTTTATTTTGAAAAATGAGCGTGAACGACAACATTGCGTCAGTGGTCAGGTGGTGGCTCTGAGTGGTTTGTGCGTAATAGACAAAGGCTGCCATTGTTCCTCTCGCTCCTACTGAAAAGCCAATTGTCCCGGTTGATATATTATCGAATAGATATTTGAAAATTGAAAAACACCTTGAGGATTGATTATAAAAAACGTTTGCCATGTTTCTGTCGATATTATGGATCTAATTTGGAGTTTTTTTCGGCGTTGTCGTGACCGCAATTCCCGGTGGATTTCTCAACAAAACGAAACAGAGGTATTTCGGCTATAAAAATAATCTTTATGGAACAAAAGGAACATTTGCTGTCTAACTGGGAGTCTCTAACTGGGAGTCTCGTGAGTGAAAACATCCGAAGCTCATCAAAGGTAAACGATTTAATTTGATTGCTTTTCTGATTTTCGTGACCAAGCTTCCTGCTGCTAGCTGGACATAATACTATGCTAGGCTATCGATAAACTTACACAAACGCTTGTCTTGCTTTGGCTGTAAAGCATAATTTCAAAATCTGAGATGACAGGGTGATTAACAAAAGGCTAAGTTGCGTTTCACTATATTTCACTTGTGATTTCATGAATAGGAATATTTTCTAATAATATTTTTTGACCGTTATGCTATGCTAATTAGTGTAAGTTGATGACAATGGGTAGTTCTAAGAGGTGTCTCTCCTCTCTGGGGAGGCAGCCACGGTACATCCTTTATTTAAAGGGGAGATAAAGTTGATCCTAACTGTTATATACTGTAATATCTATTTTGTCCTGTTTACGCAAAAGTGTTGGAAAAACTTGTCAATAATCAACTGACTGGCTTTCTTGATCTCTATAGTATTCTCTCGGGTATTCAATCTGGTTTCCGGTCAGGTTATGGATGTGTCACTGCAACGTTAAAGGTTTTAAATTATGTCACCATTGCCCTTGATTCTAATAAATGTTGTGCTTCTATTTTGATTGACTTGGCCAAAGCTTTTGATATGGTAGACCATTCCATTCTTGTGGGCCGGCTAAGGAGTTGTCACGACTTCCGCCGAAGTCGCCCCCTCTCCTTGTTCGGGTGGCAGTCGACGTCACCAGTCTTCTAGCCATCGCCGCTCCACTGTTCATTGTTCCATTTGTTTTGTCTTGTTTCCCCGCACACCTGGTTTACATTCCCTAATCACACTACATATATATTCCCTCTGTCTCCCCCCCCCATGTCTTTGTGTGGAATTGTTTTTGTTACATGTTTCTGTTATGCAGGTGAATGAGGACCCAAAAGCGACTTGGCGAAAACAGAGTCTTTAATCCAGTAAAGTAAATTTACAATCATAAGGCATAATTCCACTCGTAATGACGAGAACAGACTGGAGACTCGATCAAGAACTGCAGGTTGCCTCGGGAAGGCACTTGAACGTAGCAGACTCAGACACCTGCTCACCACGCAGCATCTGAGGGAAACACGACACGACAGGGCGTACACAGACACAGCACGGTGAACAATAGACAAGGATCCCAGGGCAGAAACGGAAAACAAGGGGAGAAATAGGGACTCTAATCAGGGGAAAGATAGGGAACAGGTGTTAAATGATTGATTAGGGGAATAGGAACAGCTGGGAGCAGGAACGGAACGATAGAGAGAAGAGAGAGAGGAAGGGAGAGAGAAAAAGGGGAACGAACCTAAAAAGACCAGCAGGGGGAAAATGAACAGAGGGAAAAGCAAAATGACAAGACAATCTAAGACAAAACATGACAGTTTCATGTTACGCACCAGGCTGGTTTTCCCCGGGTACCGTGTTGTACCCACGTGTGTTTAATTGTTTAACTTATGCATTATTGTGACTGTTGTCACGCTTTGCACTTTTGCCATTTGGCTGGAGGTTTTTGACGCAGTTGCGTCCGTCTGTTGTTACTTCCGCCAATTAAAGTGTGCGCCTGATCACAACTCTCCACTCTCCTGCACCTGACTTCTTACCAGTAGCGCACAACCTGGCAGGAGTATTGGTGTCTCTGAGGGGTCTTTGGCCTGTTTTGCTAACTACCTCGCTCAAAGAGTGCAGTGTATAAAGTCAGAACATCTGCTGTCTCAGCCACTGCCTGTCACCAAGGGAGTACCCCAAGGCTCGATCCTAGGCCCCACACTCTTCTCAATTCACATCAACAACATAGCTCAAGCAGTAGGAAGCTCTCTCATTCATTTAAATACTTATACTCAGCTGGCCCCTCCCTGTATTTTGTGTTGAACGTTCTACAAAAACGTTTTATTAGTTTCCAATGATCTTTCTCTGCCCTTAACCTTGTTCTGACCACCTCCAAAACAAAGGTCATGTGGTTTGGTAAGAAGAATGCCCCTCTCCCCACAGGTGTGATAACTACCTCTGAGGGTTTAGAGCTTGAGGTAGTCACCTCATACAAGTACTTGGGAGTATGGCTTGACGGTACACTGTCCTTCTCACAGCACATATCAAAGCTGCAGGCTAAGGTTAAATCTAGACATGGTTTCCTCTATTGTTATCGCTCATCTTTCACCCCAGCTGCCAAATTAACCCTGATTCAGATGACCATCCTACCCATGCTAGATTAGGGAGATGTAATTTATAGATTGGCAGGTAAGGGTGCTTTCGAGCGGCTAGATGTTCTTTATCATTCGGCCATCAGATTTGCCACCAATGCTCCTTATAGGACCCATCGCTGCATTCTATACTCTATAAACTGGTCATCTCTGTGTACACATTGCAAAGACCCACTGGTTGATGCTTATTTATAAAACCCTCTTAGGGCTCACTCCCCCTATTTGAGATACCTACTGTAGCCCCCATCCTCCACATACAACACCCGTTCTGCCAGTCATATTCTGTTCAAGGTCCCCAAAGCACACACATCCTGGGTTGCTCCTCTTTTCAGTTTGCTGCAGCTAGTGACTGGAACGAGCTGCGAAAAAAACACTCATACTTGACCGTTTTATCTCTTCATTCAAAGACTCAATCATGGACACTCTTACTGACAGTTGTGGCTGCTTCACGTGATGTATTGTTGTCTCTACCTTCTTGCCCTTTGTGCTGTTGTCTGTGCCTAATAATGTTTGTACCATGTTTTGTGCTGCTACCAAGTTGTGGTCATGTTGTGTTGCTACCATGCTGTGTTTTCATGTGTTGCTGCCATGCTATGTTGTTGTATTAGGTTTCTCTTTATGTAGTGTTATGGTGTCTCTCTTGTCGTGATATGTTTTGTCCTTTATTTTATATTTAATCCCAGCCCCCGTCTCCGCAGGAGGCCTTTTGCCTTCTGGTAGGCAATCATTGTAAATAATTATTTGTTTTTAACTGATTTGCCTAGTTAAATAAATACAATTCTAATGTACCTCTATGGCAGCACCAAAGGGGCTTGCATTTTCGAGCGACAGAGTGACAGAACACTGAGCTGCCCCATCACCACCACCACCACCACAGAGAGCACGGATCTAGGCTGAAACACCTGTATTTTGGACCTGCTTTACTCAAGAAAGCAAAAAAGACACCATGTTTGTAATGGAGGCTTTATTAACTCACTATAAAAAATAAATAAATAATTGTATTTTTACATTGTTTTCAAACTGATGTGTGACACATATTAATGGCAAAATAACATGAAAAACAGGCAACCTCCCCCCAAAATAATTGGCCTAAAAATGTGGGGCCCCGCCCCATCTGGCCTGAATGACGGGTCACCACTATGAGTAGCTATGGGTGACTTTTGCTAGGTGGGAAGGAAGGGAGCACGCCACGGCTGACTGAGTGAATCATGCAGCTCTGGTGCTGGCCATGCTGATGGCTTGGGGCAGAGGAGGCATTAGTTTTCTGAGTCTGACTATAGACTTCAGAATTAGCATGAGGCTTCATAGTAGCATTGGGCTGCTTATCTGTTCTCGTATCATCATAACCCATTTAATGCTCTCCTTTCCTCCTGTTTCAGATGTTTCCTTCAGAGCATGGAGACTCTTTCAGTAATAACATCAACTGCTGAGCTGAGAGAATGAACATGACAGCCAGCCTATCAGGGGACACCCTGATCGCGTGTCACTTCCCCCTGGTGCAGCTCCCCCCCTGGCAGCTTCCTGTGCAGGCGGCTCTGTGCAGCGGCTCCTCCAAGCGGCCTGGTCGACTGTGCTCCAGCTCCGTGGGTCTGACCCGCGCTGCCTCCCTCCCCGAGCAAGGCAACCTCCACAGAGAGCCCTTCCACAACCACCTTAGACATATCTCCTCCAGCTACTGGAGCCTCAACGAGGACTGGGGCGAGGGGGACGGGGAGGGGGGCAGTGACAGCAGTGGGAAGTGTGACTCTGGATCATCATCAGAGGAGGCTTCACAGATGACAATCTCTCAAAGACATAAACAACACCCTGTAGTTGGAGGTACTTTACGGCAACACAACTCCTTTCTCCCTAATGAAGGGGTGGATGAAGATGAGGAGGATGAAGATAGTGATGGAGATAACCTGCACAGATACCATGAGGACTCCTCTTTTGTGCTGCAGTTGCATGGAAACTCTAACTGGGCCCTGAGTAATGCTGGGAGGCAGACCTCCAAACCTTCTAGCCAATCAGCCAGTCAGAACCATGACAACAGGGGTAAAACTGTGTTGAAGGACTGTGGGGAGCAGGAGAGACTGGAGGATGTTGAAGATAATATGCTAAAATGTGGTGATGAGAGCTACTGCTTCAGCTATGGCCAAACAAAATGTTTCCCTGAGTCTTTCTCTGATGGTCTTCTAGAGTACGTCACAGACTCCTCCTGCAACAGCTCAGATGGGGTTCTCGTCAACTTTAGTGCGATCTACAACAAGAGTAACAACCCTGCCACCCCAAACGACCTCAGCATTCCTGCAATGCAGTCATCCCAGCCAGCAGAAGGCACTGTCGTCCTAAACCTGCAACCTTTCCCCCAGGAGCCCCAGGGTCCTCAAGCTGCTGGCCCCAGTCAGGAGGGCAGAACAACCTCCTTTCCTCTTGACGGGGTGCCTTCTGTCCCCTGCTGGTCACCACAGGCGCTGGACTCCAACTGTAATGTCTACCTTCCCGACGCCCACGGCCTCCTGTCCTCTCTGGAGGTCTCTGACCTCACTTCCTGTCTCCAGAGCCAGGCCAGGCTGCTGCCCACAGGGACCACCCAGAAGTACTACAAGCTGGTGACCTGTGACCTGTCATCCCAATCAGCCTCGCCCAGCCCAGCCTGGTCCAGCACCACCAGCGTCACCTCAGAGGGCCACTACTTCCTCTTCAGTAAGGCCCGGGGAGAGCAGAGCCAGGAGGAGAAACAGGTTGGCATACCACAATGACTTACAGTATGTTTAGAAAAATGCACAACTTTTTAATTTCTTCTTCAGGTTTTGACTAATTTGTAAGATGTATGATGAGCAGAATGACTCTCATAGCAGTTGACTTTCCTGTCAACTAATCAAAGTTTTATCTGTTTCTCCATGGCCAGCAGGAAGAAGGCTTAGACAAAGAAGGGAGGAGAGCTACCCCATTGCACCATCCTCGCTGTTTGAGCTGGGACTCCCAGCATGTCACCTCCTTTGCTGAGATTGCCTACTGTAAGAGACATACAGACAGCTGCCAGACCTCCAGCCACTCCCACACCTCCCAGGATCTGTGTCCCATTCAAGAGGCAGTTTCCCTGGGCCAGAGTAGCAGCCACTCCCCCCTACTCCTGAGTCCCAACCAAGGCAGTATCACTGTGTCCAACCACCCTTCTGTGTCACCGAACAATGAGACGGAGGAGGAGGGTAAGAAAACAAGCCAGTTGGTACATGAGTAATTACGATTCAGCTGATCTACCCTTGTTTTTTCCTTATCTTTAAAACTTTTCATCCCCTCTCCCTCTCTCCCTGTCAGGGGCATGTTCATGGGCCACTCCTGTGGTTCGCTACAGTAAGGCTCAGAGGCCCACCTCCCTGCCCATCCAGCCCTTCGTCCTGCTTCCCCCAGCAGGTAAACCTCAGAGCCAGCCCCTGGGCTCCCTGCTGGACCAGTACATCAGCCACAAGAACCCCAAGCCCAGCTTCAACTCCCAGCCAGGGTCCAAGTGCATAGGCAAAGGCAACAGACTCCTGACCCACCTGCATCCCTCACCGCTAGGCAGCTATGGAGCCATCCTCCTGGAAGGCCCCTCCAGCTCTGATACCTGCTCCACCTGCACCCCCAGTCCAGAACGCTTCCAGTCCAGACTCAACTGGACACATTCCAGTCCATACAGGCCCCACACTAACCTTGGTCTCACTTCGACCAGTCCAAAACAAGCACAAACAAAAACCAAACTAACCCAGGCTTATTCATGCCAGGACCAGCTCTATGAAGACCTAGACCAAATCTACCCCAGCCCAGTTCAGGCCCACAGTAGCCCAAACCAGTCTCATTGTAAAGATTCAATCAAACGGAGCCAAGGCATGGCTCAGATCTGCCAAGATCTCATTCGCCTGTCCCCAGAGCAGAAGAGCCTCAACCCAGTCCTCCTGACCCACAGCCCTCACTGCCCCATCTCCCATGTAGCAACCATGTCACCCTCTGTCAGTCACATCCATCATCCAGACCTGCTGGTGTCCTTCTCTCCAGACCCACCCTTACTGCCCCACAAGACAATCCCACTATCCTCAGTCCCTATGACTGGGTCTGCAGCCTCTCATCGTAGCCTGACAGCTGCTTTCTCGTCAGTGGCCCCTCTGTCCTCTCTGAGCGCCCTTCTGCAGCCCCTGGTGTCTGCAGGGCCCAGTGTAAAGCAGCATCAACAACAGCACTGTGACTCCTTCAGCCTGAGTGACAGTAGGCCACCTGTGGAGTTCTGCCTGTCACCTGAAGCCTCCTACGAGTCTCTGTCCATCAGCCACCTGCAGAGGAGAGGTGAGGAAGAGGGAGGGGCCTGATCTGTGTATAGGTGATAGAGCATGGATCAACCTGGTCTCAGAGCAGTTCATATCAAGTCAAATCAAATTGTATTTGTCAAATGCGCCAAATAAAACAGGTGAAACAGTGAAATGCTTACTTCCAACAATGCAGTTTTAAGAAAAATATTTAGTAAATAAAATAAAAAATAAAAAATAACAACAATAAAATAACAATAACGAGGCTATATACAGGGGGTACCGGTACCGAGTCAATGTGGAGACTATATACAGGGGGTACCGAGTCAATGTGCGGGGGTACAGATTAGTCGGGGTAATATGTACATGTACGTACAGTAGTGACTATGCATAGATAATAAACAGCCTTCTTGACAGAGGTCCTGGATGGCAGGAAGCTTGACACCAGTGATGTACTGGGCCGTACACACTACCCTCTGTAGCTCCTTGTGGTCGTAGGTCGAGCAGTTGCCATACCAGGCAGAGAAACAAGCAGTCAGGATGCTCTAGATGGTGCAGCTGTAGAACTTTTTATTTGTGTGTGTTTTTGAATTTGACCCCTTTTTCTCCCCAGTTTCATGGTATACAATTGCTTTAGTAGCTATTATCTTGTCTCATCACTACAACTCCCGTACAGGCTTGGGAGAGACGAAGGTTGAAAGTCATGCGTCCTCCGATACACAACCCAACCAAGCCGCTGCTTCTTAACACAGCGCGCATCCAACCCGGAAGCCAGCCGCACCAATGTGTCGGAGGAAACACCGTGCACCTGGCAACCTTGGTTATCGTGCACTGCGCCCAGCCCGCCACAGGAGTCGCTGGTGCGTGATGAGACAAGGATATCCCTACCAGCCAAGAACTCCCGGATAGCGCTGGGCCAATTGTGCGTCGCCCCACGGACCTCCCAGTCGCGGCCTGTTGCGACAGAGCCTGGGCGCGAACCCAGAGTCTCTGGTGGCACAGCTGGCGCTGCAATACAGCGCCCTTAACCACTGCGCCACCCGGAGGCCCTCTGTAGAACTTTTTGAGGATCTGAGGACCCATGCCAAATCTTTTCAGTTTCCTGAGGGAGAATAGGCATTGCTGTGCCCTCTTAACGACTGTCTTGGTGTGTTTGGACCATGCTAGCTTGTTGGTAATGTGGACACCAAGGAACTTGAAGCTCTCAACCTGCTCCACTACAGCCCCATCGATGAGAAGTCCACAATCATCTCCTTTGTCTTGATCACGTTGAGGGAGAGGTTGTTGTCCTGGCACCACACTTCCAGGTCTCTGACCTCCTCCCTATATGCTGTCTCATCGTTGTTGTGTCGTCGGCAAACTTAATGATGGTGTTGGAGTCGTGCTTGGCCACGCAGTCATGGGTGAACCGGGAGTACAGGAGGGTACTAAGCACGCACGAAACGAAACATGTTGGTATTACAGACTCGGCCAGGGACAGGTTGAAAATGTCAGTGAAGACACTTGCCAGTTGGTCAGCGCATGCTCGGAGTACACGTGCTGGTAATCAAACATTTGATTGGTACTGTATATGTAAAACATAAATTATGATTTTTTTTTTTTTTGGCCTTACTATTAGCCCATACAAACGCATTGAATAACATATTCACTACATGGAACAACACATAGTACCACAAAACAATCTAAAGGAAGTCTCTATCCTATATCTCAGAGATATAAGAAAGATCAGGAAACAAGTTTTTTTTTTTTAACCAGTGGTGTAAAGTACTACTTAAATATTTTTGGGGGTATCTGTACTTTACTATTTATATTTTTGACAACTTGTATTTTTACTTTACTACATTCCTAAAGAAAATAATGTATTTTTGTACTCCATACATTTTACCTGACACCCAAAAGTACTCATTACATTTGGAATGCTTAGCAGGACAGGAAAATGGTGTAATTCACGCATTCATCAAGACAACACATGGTCATCCCTTCTGCCTCTGATCTGGCGGACTCACTCAACACAAATGCATCTTTTGTCCATTATGTCTGAGTGTTGAAGTGTGCACCTGGCTATTTGTACCTTTTAAAAGCAAGAAAATGGTGCTGTCTGCTTTGCGGAATTTGAAATGATTTTATACTTCTACTTTTACTCTTGATACTTAAGTATTGAGCAATTACATTTACTTTTGATACTTAAGTATATTTGGAACCAAATACTTTTTTACATTTACTCAAGTAGTATTTTACTGGGTAACGTTTACTTTTACTTGAATAACTTTCTATCTTTCTATAAGGTATTTTTACTTTTACTACAGAATGACATTTTGATACTTTATCCACCACCATGTTGAACCCTGTTACTAAACAGTCCCCATATATACAGTACTTCTCAACTTTACACAAAGCGCTCATAGTTAGTGTGTAGCCAAAACTGTACGGAAGCTACAGACAGAAGTTGGCGGGTCGGCTGCACCGACTTCAGACAAGTCCCAAGAAACTTGTGGGGGTCGTAGAACAAAACGGAGTTAGGTTAATGGGATTATGTGTGTTTTGAGCTGAGAGCATATCATGTGGATGGTGTGATGTAATGTTGACTGTGTGTGATGTCAATGTATAAATCAGAGGATGTGTGTGGTGGGTAGACAGTGTCAGTAATCTAGTGTTATGTCAAGATGGAGAGTCATTAGATTATTACTGAACAGTCATCCTACACTGTCTGTTACTCTGTGCTGCTGCTGGGTTCTAAAGAGAACAGCAGCAGAGCTTTCTGCAGCAGTGCCTTCAATACCCTGAAGGGGGTTTCTTTAAAACATGACCTATTTTTCTCTCCCTGCATTGGATTGGCTGAGACATTTAGTGTGTGTGTATGTGAGTGTGCAAGCTCCAGTTTATGTTTGTTGCAGTGGGTGCAGTGTTGTTGATACGCTGGAAATATGATTCACAGATGTATGTTATTTTAGTGTCACAATACAGACACACATGATTAGAACCAAACAATGTAAATGTCAATCCCGTGCTTGTTGCACATTGTCTTGTGAAAGCAAAGCGTGAACAGCGATGTACTGTCTGTTTGGCAGGGGAGAGCATTGTAAGGCAGATTCAATGCGCATTAAGAATGTACCCTGACATTTTAGAGAGAGCCAGAGCAAGATGGAGGGGAGATGAATCATGGATGTTCCCATGTGGTTCTGTATATACACCCTTTTTATTCAGTGTCTGATGTTTCTGGTTAATGAATCAAATGTGCTTTATGTCAGTCCCTCGGGCATTTTGATAACCCCCCTGCGTGGCACAGAATATTAAATGAGCTAACTCCCGATTGCTTCTTTCCATGTTTCTCCAGGTCTGCTGAAATCTGTGAGCTTGGCAGTGGATTTGATCATGGCTCATTTTGGCACCAGTCGAGATCCTGGGGAAAAGGTAGAGTGCAGCAGAGCTAAAAGCGATCTGAAGGGAACTAGAATAACCAACTCACAAAAACTGACAGTAACCCTGAATAGGATGAATCAACTCCCATAAATGTATGTTATTTTTAATTCAAGTGTAATTATTGATCATGATCATATGATAATGTCACACTTCTCTCCAGATCAGGCTAGGGAACAGCTCGAGGAGTCCCACCATTGGTGGTATTGTCCTGGAGCATCTGTGTCCCACCATCCAGAACATTCTGCAGGATGGCATTAGGGACCACAAACTTGACCTGATCATCGGTCATCGACGCAACCATGCCTGGAATGTGGTGGAGGCCTCCACTCAGACAGGTCAGAGACACATGGTGGTGATGATGGTAATGATGATGATGTGGGTGGTTGTGGTAGGTTTGATGCTGATGAGTGTATGACTACAGTGCTGCATTTGCTAATGGGGGTTGTAGTTCAATGGTCTCTGTTCCTATCTAAGGCCCTACCACCCAGGTGCTACACAGCCTGTTGTCCAAGGTGAGGCAGTGCTCCCTGCTGACCAGCCACTGTATGAGACTACGAGCCTTCATCATGGGCCTGCTCAAGTGAGTCCCTTCAAGCCTCACTCTTTTTTAGTGTATCAAATTGTGTTCTAATGGTGATTTATTAAATGTTATGATTGTAAAATGAAGGACTTATATTCTCTCTTTTAGCTTGAGAGCCTTGGAATTCTGGCTAAATCACCTCTACAACCAAAAAGGTATGCGTTTAGATTTCTTTTAATTTCTCCAAATTTCTCCAAATTAGAAAACATAAGGTTCTTGGAACATACCTCTCTCATACTCTTCCCAACTCTCCTCTCCCCAGACATGGTGACAGATCACTACCATCCATGGGGTTTCATCGCCATGTCGCAGGGGCAGTGTCAGCCTCTGTTCCAGGAACTCCTTCTCCTGCTGCAGCCTCTTTCCATGTTACCCTTTGACCTAAACCTGCTGCTGGAGCCCCGCCTGCTGCAAAACAGACAGCTCTGCTCCGAGGAACAAGCTCCACCATGCTCCACCTTTCTCATGACCAGTTGGCCTCTACTGAGAGGAGACAGACAGGGGGCATATGGTTCTATGGATGGTCCCAGAGATAACAGCAGGCCACCAGGTGACCCACACCAGCTGGTACAGCATCTTCAAGGGTCCACCCAGGGGTCAAAGGTCATGGGTCATGAGAAGTGGGTGAGGCATTTAGGCAAGTCTAGCAGAAGTCTGTGGTCAGTCACCAGTCCAGGGTGGTGGCAGAGACGGCCTGCCCACACAGAGGGGGGGGTGGAATATGGACAGATTTACATGGATGTCATCCACACTGAGCCTCAGCAGGGGATGGAGGGGCGGAGAGAAGGTGAGAGTTCACAGGAGGGCAGGAGGGAGGGAACTGGGCTGGAGACCCCCAGGATGCCGGCAGACCCCCAGGATGAGAGCCTCTCCCAGGGTGGGCTACGCTGGGCCAAGCTGTTTGGATCAGGAGGGAATCCCCCCACCAGGACACAGAGGGCACCTCAAAATCTCAATGGGACACAGGCCCAGAAAAGGTCAGAATTACTGAACTCTGGCTAACCTGTTCCTATGGTGTTATTACAATTCCTCCTTAATAACTGCATTTCTCTTGTCTTAAAGGAGACCTTCACAGTGGCTGCAGTTGGACAGGTCTCAGCTGGGCCTATTGGCTCATACAGTGTGGTCAGGGAAACTCCCAGCTCCACAGCCTGACCAGAAACACCAGACATAGACATTGTGCCCCTATGACCACACTCACCCAACCCTCTGATGAGTAGAGAGGGATAGGGAGGAGAAGAAAAGCCAACCCTCTGATGAGTAGAGAGGGATAGGGAGGAGAAGAAAAGCCAACCCTCTGATGAGTAGAGAGGGATAGGGAGGAGAAGAAAAGCCAACCCTCTGATGAGTAGAGAGGGATAGGGAGGAGAAGAAAAGCCAACCCTCTGATGAGTAGAGAGGGATAGGGAGGAGAAGAAAAGCCAACCCTCTGATGAGTAGAGAGGGATAGGGAGGAGAAGAAAAGCCAACCCTCTGAAGTAGAGAGGGATAGGGAGGAGAAGAAAAGCCAACCCTCTGATGAGTAGAGAGGGATAGGGAGGAGAAGAAAAGCCAACCCTCTGATGAGTAGAGAGGGATAGGGAGGAGAAGAAAAGATACACCACCAAAATGTCAACCGCATGATCCTGAGTCAGTGTTATAGTGCACAGTGTTACACACAGACACCTCAGCTAGAACACACTCACACTGGTCAGAAAAGCACAGTAGACCAGTTAATACAACTATTGGAGCATGGGTGATACTTTTTGCTATGTTATTATTAGGCAATAACAACCCCCCCCCCCCCCCCCCCATGTATTATTAGATTTACAAGTGCTTCTTTTCATCTGTCATGAATTGGAATTTATGCAATATATTCTCCCTGTGAACCTGTCAATAAAACTGTGTGGTCAGAGAGGCTCCTCCCATGTTAGGGTCTTGCCTTGATCTGAAAGCCTTGCACAACATCCCAGACTCTGCAGAAGAAACCAATTAGTGTGTCATGGAGCTGCATGCCCACCATACAGTAGCATCCTATTCTCCTAATACTGTCAATCTGATCCTCTACTTTCCAACCCCTACCCCGTGTGACTATCCTATGTGCGAATGGAATGACAACAAAAAATGCAGAAAGGCAATCTTTCCTAGCCATGTTTACTAGTGCCACATATTATGCCAGCCAGCAGCCTTGTGCAGTGGCTTATCTTCCAAAAGGGGGTTGCCTTCACATTCAACTAGACAAACATGAGGTCTGACTCTAGCATGGTTTAAAACAAACGTTCAAGGAGTCATTAGGTGCTAATTTAGGCCTACTACTGTGTGTGGTTGTACTGTACTACCTACAACAATATCTTATTATACTGTTTTTTTTAATGGGTTTTGTAAATATTTATGGAAGAAAAGTCTAGATTTGTGGAACTGTTAGGTTCCAAATAGAGTGTGTTGTTTGCACAATATAAAGCTATCGTGTTGTGTTTCAGGTGTACACCATTTTGATAGGCCAGTACTACTAAGCTAAAGAGAAAGTCTGGATTTACGTGACAGGAATGACTTGGTTATTAAAGCCTTTGCAATAAATGTGAATGTGAGTTTATCATATTTCCTCCCCAACCTAACTGTCCTTCCCCTAAAACCTTAGAAGAATGGTTTACGCTGGGGTAGCAGGTAGCCTAGTGGTTAGAGCGTTGGGCCAGTAATCGAAAGGTTCCTGGTTTGAATCCCCGAGCTGACAAGGTAAAAATCTGTCATTCTGCCCCTGAACAAGGCAGTTAACCCACTGTTAGTTAACCCACTGTTAACCCACTGCCCCCGGTAGGCCGTCATTGTAAATAAGAATTTGTTCTTAACTGACTTGCCTAGTTGAATAAAGGTTACACAGAATGCACCCTCTCTGAGTGTAAGTTCCCAGTGACAATCAACCATTCTGAATAAAAAGGTATTGATTTCTCTCGTGACTTATGTTTCACATCCACTTGTACAGCAGATTTAAAAAATATACACTATCGTTCAAAAGTTTGGGGTCACGTAGAAATGTCCTTAACTTTTTTTAAAGAAAAGCACATTAGCTAACACAACGTGCCATTGGAACACAGGAGTGATGATTGCTGATAATGATTGCTGATATTCCATAGACAAATCTGCCGTTTCCAGCTACAATAGTCATTTACAACATTAACAATGCCTATACTGTATTTCTGATCAATTTAATGTTATTTTAATGGACCAAAAATGTGATTTTCTTTCAAAAGTGACCCCAAACTTTTGAACTGTAGTGTATATATCGCTAAATACAGGAGAAACAGTGTTCCACTGCCCATATTCACAGTGTGTACATGTTCTGGTCATAAATCATGATTACGATTCACTCTGGGATGTACAGAGTCCACAGACCAAGGTGTTGCTGTTCCACAGACATATGCATTTATTTCAAAGTCCCTGGATTCATCACTCAACACGACTCCATGATGTGTTCTCTACCCTAGTCATTTATCATGTGATTGTCTTGTGGATTGTACCTCCGTTACTGAGCTCTGGCCTCTATCTTCTGAGTGCCGCTTAGCCCCAGGGCATTGTGGGTAAGCTGCCCAAAGGTCTGGCCATACCTGAACTTGTGTCCTGTGGGCAGATCAAAATAATATTATAGTTAAGCAATAATGTTACAGTATCACATGATCTACCATGTGATGATATGATCCATTTTAAAACAAAATATGGAGATTTCAGAACTGTGTGTGTGAGGCTTGGTACTATAGTGTTTTGAATAAGTTTAGGTCCACCTGGAACATGGCCGGTGTAGGAGGGCAGCAGGCCCCGGTGGGATGGGTAGACTGTGGGGATGGGGGGTAGGACTCCTGATTCCTCCCCAGGGAGGCGCAGGGAGGTGGGGTCACTCCTCATTTCTTTTCCAAACTGGACCAGGGCCTTGTTGGTGGTGATGGGGTAGCCCGTGCCAATCAGGAAGCGAGATTTGGGCACGTACCCTGTGAAACCTAAATACATGCCTCAATGGAAGATCTAGTCAATACAGAGACTCATATACAGTTGATTGTGTTGCATACACTCATACACGCAAAAGTATGTGGACACCTGCTCGTCAAACATCTCATTCCAAAATCATGAGCATTAATATGGAGTTGGTCCCCCCTTTGCTGCTATAACAGCCTCCTCTCTTCTGGGAAGGCTTTCCACTAGATGTTGGAACATTGCTGCGGGGGGCTTCCATTCAGCCACAAGAGCATTAGTGAGGTCGGGCACTGATGTCAGGAGATGAGGCCTGGCTCGCAGTCGGCGTTCCAATTCATCCCAAAGGTGTTCAATGGGGTTGAGGTCAGGGCTCTGTGCAGGCTAGTCAAGTTATTCCACATAATCTCAAAAAAACATTTCTGTATGGACCTTGCTTCGTGCACAGGGGCATTGTCATGCTGAAACAGGAAAGAGCCTTCACCAAACTCTTGCCACAATGTTGTAAGCACAGATTTGTATAGAATGTAGCATTATGATGTCCCTTCACTGGAATGTCCCTTCACTGGAACTAAGAGTCCTAGCCCGAACCATGAAAAACAGCCCCAGACCATTATTCCTCCTCCACCAAACTTGACAGTTGGCACTATGCATTGGCTTTCTCCTGGCATCCGCCAAACTCAGATTCGTCATTCGGACTGCCAGATGGTGAAGCGTGATTCATCACTCCAGAGAATGCGTTTCCACTGCTCCAGAGTCCAAAGGTTGCGAGCTTTACACCACTCCAGCTGACACTTGTCATTACGTATAATGATCTTAGGCTTGTGTGCGGCTGCTCAGCCATGGAAATCCATTTCTTGACGCTCCCGACGAACAGTTATTGTACTGACGTTGCTTTCAGAGGCAGTTTGGAACTCAGTAGCGAGTGTTGCAAACGAGGACAGATTTTTATGCACTACGAGCTTCAGCACTCGGCGGTCCCATATCTGTGAGCTTGTGTGGCCTACCACTTCGCGGCTGAGCTGTTGTTGCTCCTAGACGTCTCCACTTTACAATAACAGCACTTACAGTTGACCGGGACAGCTCCAGCAGGGCAGAAATTTGACGTACTGACTTAGAAGGGTGTCATCCTATGACGGTGCCAAGTCCTACTGCCACTGTTTGTCTATGGAGATTGCATGGCTGTCTGCTTGATTTTATACTCCTGTCAGCAACGGGTGTGGCTGAAACAGCTGAATCCACTCAATTGAAGGGGTGTCAACATACTTTTGGCCATCTTGTATATGAGGTTTTTTTAAATGGTACCTGTAGCATACTGTACCTACCTGAGATGAAGTACTTGTGTGGACTGCTGTCCTCCATGAAGTAAGGAGACACTTTGGGCTTCCAGGGGTCCAGGGCCTCGTAGGGGTTTGGATCTTTGGAGATGGCCGTCAGAGGGGGGCTCAGTCTCCGAGGCTGAAGGGGGTAGACAGAATGGCAGACATACAGACACTATGGTTGAGACAGCGAAGGTATTCAAGCTTCCGGCTCTTACCAACGGCCCTATCCCAGACTATAGACCTTTGATTATAAGAGGAGAAGATTTTCTCGCATGGTATCAATGTAAAGTTATCATTCCATCAACCTAAGTGGCTAACAGTAATTGCTTGTGTTGTTGAGCTGTCCTGTCAGCTCCTACACAACGAGAGACAATGGCTGTCAATCTCAAATACTTAATTGGTTTGAATCTATGATTGGAGAGCTCTTCAGGTCATGCAGCCGGCCTCATTTAGACTGAGACAGAGAGTGATAAATGCCACAGGATCTCAGCATGGATTATTAAACGTGTGTGTGTGTGTGTGTGTGTGTGTGTGTGTGTGTGTGTGTGTGTGTGTGTGTGTGTGTGTGTGTGTGTGTGTGTGTGTGTGTGTGTGTGTGTGTGTGTGTGTGTGTGTGTGTGTGTGTGTGTGTGTGTGTGTGTGTGTGTAATAGGAGAGAGATTAGAGCTGATTACTTTAAACTCTGAATTGGTGGTGTTGGTGACAAGCGGTATGTTTGCTGGTGCCAGACGAACCCTCCTCTGCTGGTCTCGGTCAAACTCAGATAGTGCCTCGCGACACGTCTCTGCGTAGGTACGGGAGAAGTAGTTCTGGCTTTTGGGGACAAAGCCTGGAAAAGACACCATGTCAAAACAATGCAAAGCATACTTTACAGATGGAAGAGATGTTCTGTGTTCTGCTTAATGTATGAAAACGGAGTAACAGTGTGTTTACCAGTGTAGCCCGGTATCATCCTCTCTAGATTCCTGCGTTCTCCATGGTGGCTCCTCCAGTTGTCGTCCCGCGGGCCTGTGTCTCTCTCTGTGGAGGGGAAGCGGCCCGTGTGGAGGACCAGGCGACGCGAGCGTGACACCTCCGGAGAGGACAGCAGCTTGGCAGTCAGCTGGCCGTAGGTCTTCCCCAGGTGGTACTTCAGCTGGGGGCAGTAACCTGCATACCTGAGGACAGAGAGAGAGAGAGAGAGGTGGTAGTTGTGGTGAGGATTGTGATTAGATTTCAAACAGGCCTTTTTGGATTTATTCTCTGTTATGTTGACAGTAGGCCTAGTGTAAATATTTGAAACCCTTTTTAAAAATGTACAATGCTTATATCAAAGTAAGGCTTTATTGAGGTGAAAGGTGACTGTATGGATCTCATGGTATTTAGTTTAAGCTGTGTTGTGTTCCTTAATGTCAGCGAGTTTAGACTTCCTGCCTGGGAACGGTTGCCATGGGTGATGGTCATCACAAAATACTTTTGTCCTCGAGCACTGGACTTGCTCTTGCTCATGGACATTTTGTGTAGGTTTGTTCAGTTGTTTGTGTTAATTCCTTAGGCATATAGTAGGCCGAATGTATGCTATGTGTTTAACGACATAAGAAGGCATAATATAATCAAATAAAATGTAAAGGTATGCGCAACATAAAATCAATGGAATGATTCACGAATACAATAATGCATCATTAAAAAGGTTTAGAATTTAAATATAAATAGCACACCATGCACGTAATACAAATAACATGTCAATATAACACGCATCTAATTAGAGTGTATATTTAATTCATTTATTTGATCAAATTCAAAAGCAAAGAGGTAGTTTCAATGTGAATAACCTACCCCGGTATGTACTGCGGATCAGGTGTCACCAGCACCTTGCTGAATTTGGGGGGGAATTCATCCATGTTGACCGCACACTGTACCACTGAACACGGAACTTGAGATGGACGCCGGACAGCAGCCAACTTTGCAGTTCTGTGTTTGTGTGTGGTTGTCAGGTGGAGAGGATGTGGACAACGCGCAGAGATATTTCTTCGACTAGACCAGGTCAAGAATCCATTATTCCGTCACTGTTGGCTTTGTGAGGTAAGACGTTCACCTTTTGCCCCCAACATTCTAAAGCTTGTTGTGGTTGGGTGCTGTACTGTAGGCTACAACTTGTTCCTTCAGTCCGCGGTGGTAAATAAGCACCGCCATCACACATTCCCATGCACCTTATGGTCAAATAGGTGTAGTGTCATTTGAATCAACACTAGCCTACCAAATATTTACATTTCACATGTAAATTGTATTCTATAGCCAAAGTTGTTTTTACACAAGCCCTACTGTTTTAGCCATCTCACATGTTTCCCCCACTTTTTGTTATCAGATCGTATATTTTCCTATGGGAAAAATGTATAAATAAATGAATTGATTAATTGTTCATTTTGACAGAAAATTACTTATCTGAAAGGATATACAGTTTGTGGCATGAAATAGCGACACCTGGTGAATTAAAGCAGCATTGCTGCATTGACTGGGATATTTCCTGAGCCACTCAAGCTACGACTCTTCTGAACTACATCATCCATCCCACTGGAGAAGATCGTCTCCCATGAACTTTCAGCTCCCTGCCAGCTACTTTGAGATTCTTATGAAAGCACTATATAAAATACATCTATAGTATTTAGTAGGTGTTCACAGTAAAGCTCTGAAACCTGTTGTTGTTCTTGTATACTTTTTTCCCCTTGATTTGGTCAAATATTTCAAACATAGATTATTAACTTTTTACTAATTTGGCACACAGAAACTAGAAGTGAACTTGAAACTTGAAACTTTGTATTTTTGAAACTTTGAGACTTGAAACTTTGTATGTAGGTGTCTTTCCTCATCCTGAACAAATTTGCCTCAAGAACCCTTAAAGGTCTGTCAGGATAGATTTTCCTCCACCTTGGAAAGTTTGGAAAACCTTTTTTTTTAAAGTATTTTCATAAGCAATAACAACACCACATGTGGTATGCTGGCCCATGGTGCATATCTTAACTTAGTTTGAAAAAGCTAGGGGACTGGTTAAGAGAGAGTTGAGTTATAGATAAATCAGGAAATCAGATTTTACAGGTCCATTTAAATCCTTTGTACCCCTAATAATAGATGTATTATATACAGCGCTTATCAACTTGAAAGGGTCAGCAAAGACATTACCATGATGAACTATTAACTTTAGCGTTGATATCTTAAAAAGTAAGGAAACTATTAATACAACAACAAAAAAATACTATGCAACTCCAAAATAATCTTCTCATGGACTGAAAGTCAGATTCACTCCAAATGTGGTATTTGGACTCCTCACAATAGTCCCTAAAGAGTTTGAAAAAATAACGTTGATGTATTCAAAGCTGGCCACACTATACCAGTAGATGGGGTCCCGAGTGGCGCAGCACTACATCTCAGCGCTAGAGGCATCATTACAGACGCTGGTTCGATTCCGGGATGTGATTGGGAGTCCCGTAGACCGGCGCACAATTGGCCCAGTATCGTCCGGGTTAGGATTTGGCCGATTTGGCCGTCATTGTAAATAATATTTTATTTCTTTAACTGACTTGCCTAGTTAAATAAAGGTTAAGTAAAACAAAATAAAAAAGTAATATAGCACATACAGTAATATGCTAAAATAGACTTCAAAAATCTTCTCATGAACCATAGGACCAAATGTGGAATGTATGCCCATGGCACATGTCTTACCCTAGTTTTTTTTTATAGGGCGGCAGGGTAGCCTAGTGATTAGAGCGTTGGACTAGTAACCGGAAGGTTGCAAGTTCAAATCCCTGAGCTGACAAGGTACAAATCTGTCGTTCTGCCCCTGAACAGGCAGTTAACCCACTGTTCCTAGGCCGTCATTGAAAATAAGAATTTGTTCTTAACTGACTTGCCTAGTTAAATAAAGGTCAAATTAAAAATAAAAAAATGTGTCCATTTAACCCACTGTAAATCCACTTCCACAGTGGCAGCATAGTTCCTGCATGATAAAGTGCTTCCTTTGTTATCCAGCTGATCTTGTGTCCTTTCTATCATCGCGTGAACCCTGTTAATTGCTGCTCGCAGCTATATTTATTATTATTATTATCATCATACGGCATGTGTAAA
This sequence comes from Oncorhynchus gorbuscha, assembly GCF_021184085.1. NCBI lineage: Eukaryota > Metazoa > Chordata > Actinopteri > Salmoniformes > Salmonidae > Oncorhynchus > Oncorhynchus gorbuscha. Next base: position 49,617,052 of record NC_060183.1, on the reverse strand, counting down.
AAAAACACATAATACTACTTACATATATTCTAATATCATATTCCTGAGTGACAATTGCATTTCACATCAGTGTTCACAGGTGCCGATTCGGCCTGTACACTCAAAACAAATGAGTTATGTGTAAATCCAAATAGAATATAAGCGAGTGGCAGCCTATGTATAGGCTATGCTTGTGTAAGTAAGTGGCCCAGATAGGTCACAGCCTTTGGGGTTTTAGGCCACATACAAACTTCATGACGAAGTGACAACCGACAAAATCGTGTGGACATCTTGATCTTCTTTGTGTCTGTGACCTGATGAGACATACCGTCACTGTTCACGAGGGAACTGGAATGTAAGATCCTTATCAGAGTAACCAGACAGGAAGGCTCCTTCTACACATTCCAAGCTCTGAATCTCAGATATCACATTGTGTTGGAGGTGTTTTTTGTTTTGTTTTGACCTTTATTTAACCAGGCAAGTCCGTTAAGAACAAATTCTTATTTTCAATGACGGCCTAGGAACAGTGGTTTAACTGCCTGTTCAGGGGCAGAACGACAGATTTATACCTTGTCAGCTCGGGGGTTTTGAACTTGCAACCTTCCGGTTACTAGTCCCACTCTTTAACCACTAGGCTTCCCTGACGCGAGTTATTACAGATTGCTTTACCTAGATTGTCTTATCAATCTATGTCTTGTCTCACATCACATCACACCTACCCACTCACATACATGACAAACCTCTCTGTTATGTAAGGTATTGTTGTCCAGAAAGATTTATCTTTCATCAGCAGCTAACTGGTTGAGAGGCACCACAGTCAGTCTGTGGGACTGACACATGGTGTTGCTATCACTTTGGCCTTGTCATGGCTTGCCCCTGTCATACCTGAGTTGTATGGTGTTTATGGGGGAGTTGGGGGCTCAAGTGAGCGTAAGTCATACTCCCAATACAAACCACAGAGATATGCCAGAGAACAGCCGCTCCACACAGGCCTCCATATGCATGCAGCATCAGCGCCGTGACAGGATGATTGATGAGGAGGTGTGTCATAAGAATGCAGGCGGAGCATCAGGGATGTTTCAAATTCTACATCCCAAACTCACCTCAGTTAATGACTATGTGGGCTTCTCTAAACCAGAGACTTTTCATTTTCCTCCTCGTGCTGCTACCATTTAGCAGAAGAAGAATGAGGAAGAGGAGACAGAATTTGGGTTTTTGAAATGGATTTCATGCGCTTTACCAATTCTCTGGAGACCTGGGTGATTGAGGGCCCCCAGGAGAGAGTAGCTATGGAGGGCCAGTGGGAAGGAGGTGAATCTGGAGATTCCCTCATGCTTTCAGGGGCCACTTTCATGTCTAAATCTAACGTGGGGACACTGATGCGGTCTGATACAGAGGATTCTGGGGTGGAGATCTGTTCTGAGGCTTCTCTCCCCTCCTCTCCTCCCTCTGTGTCCACGAGTAATACAGATATTGATCCTGCAGTCAGTGACGAGGATGGATTCCCCTCTACCTCTTCTCCATGCTCTCCTGTCCTCTCTCTGCCATCTTCCTGCTCCTCTTCCTCCCTGTCCCTCTGCCCCAGGGCTCAGCGGCACAGGGAGCTGGCTGCGGTCATGCACCTAAAATTGGAGCAGGCACTGAGGAGGGCAGACTCTGGAGACAGAGACGCTGTGCCCCGACAGCGGTGTCACACGGCTTCACTACCATCACCTCACACAGTGACCCATATACAGAGGGCAAGTCACAGGTCAGGGAGTGTTGGTCTGAGGAGGACAGTCAGCCAGTCAGTAGTGGAAGAACAGGCCTCAACGGCTCTGCTGCAGCACAGAGGAGGGCTCTACCCACATCACAAGACACTGCCTGCTCAGACAGACACAGAGGTAGGTTTATATTCAAAGGAGTTGTTTACTTCAATCTCATGATTCTCTGACTGTTTTCTTACCTTGAAAGTAGTAGTGGTTCAGAGTGTTGTGCCAAAAGGTTGCTGGTTCGAATCCCCGAGTCAACTAGGTGAAAAATCTGTCCATGTGCCCTTGAGCAAGGCACATAACCCTAATTGCTCCTGTAAATTGCTCTGGATAATAGCATCTGCTAAATTACTAAAATATCAATGTAATCTAGAGTTTGGGACTAGACAGTGATCCATAGTGTTGAGTTCTTTTTCCAAAATCTCCACCATCTGAATGTTTGGCCACTTTTTCCTCTTCTTGGTTGTATAGGACATTTTCAGTAGTCATTTGAAAGTTTATTCCCAAATGTATTGAACGTACATTAGAATCGGATTGTTATCACTGTTGTTGTTGTTATGACAGATGTTATTATTCAGAAACATATTACACAATATGCCGGACAGAAGTCCATTGTCATGTTCAAGCGGTATACCGAACATAAATCCTTTCATGTCCTTTTTTTTTACAATGAACTGAAGGAATGTCAGGGAGGAAATGAGCGTTTTACCATTCCCAGAGTTAACAGTTGCAACACACACACACACACACACACACACACACACACACACACACACACACACACACACACACACACACACACACACACACACACACACACACACACACAGTTAGACACACAGGAAAACAAACACTAATTGCATCGACTGAATCAGTGTCGTGTCTGTGGGTTGTCATCTATCAAATCTGTTAGCTTTTTTTTTAGGAACTCAGACTTTTAACTTTTTGCTGCTGAGAGTTGTAATAGTAGAATGTATTTTCAAAATGTTGTAGTGCATGGGCAGTTTTCCTCTTGTTATGTCATTCACAGACAGACCTTGGAGAGCTGTTTTAAACCTGTCAAATCAGATGTCCAGTTGATCAATTGCTGGCTATGTTAGCTGGTTAGCCTGACTTACCCATATAGCTATCTAAATATTGTAGTTATCATGTCAAGATTATGTGCCCAGGGGCTTCAGGGGGCCCACATTGATTTTGTTGAGTCACTCAGGTACCATAGCACACACAAGACATGGAGGAAATGTGTATAATTGCTGGAAATTATGTTTAAAACTGCAACATTTTCGATCAAGCCTCATGGCCAAATGTGTAGAATTGCAGGGAATGATCTTTAAAATGGCAGCATTTTATCTCCGCCAACAAGAAGGGTGGGAACAGTTTGAACAATTTCGGGTTGCATGGGTCACGAGGTGGTGTTTGTTACTATGCCAGTAAATGACAGTATCCATCCGGGCCTACAGTCTGTTGTAGAGTATCAGACAGTGAACCAGTCTGTCCAGGTGAGCAACAGGAATGAGCGGAATGGAGCCAAGCTGGTGTGGCGCTGCCTGGGAAGATGGAGTGTGTGGGTGATGTGTTGAGCAGTCTGCTGTGTTGTTGATAAGACTGTGACGGACATGCCGCGCTTCTGCGTCAGATGGCGAAGCGAGGGCAGTCCCATTGGGGAAAAATTCTTGATTTACTCATTTTGACGGAGATAGTATTTAATCGTTATACAAATGATCCGTTTTCTGCACCAAGGATTCCTCTTTGTGTAGTTATTATCCAGTGGTCATGTAGAGTGTTGACAATGTTTGGTGTAATGAAGCAAAGAGATGCTTGTGTTTCATGTTTGCCTCAGTAATAGAGGATCATTAAGTCTTATTAATTGGGGATATTAGTCGGTGTATGTGGAGGTCTTTGCTCTCGCCAGGACTCAGAGACACGGTGCTGAGTGTTTACGAGGAGGGCAAAGGTCAGTTAAAGGCCACCTCATTAGCTTAGCTCTCTTTGGGGAAGAAATCTATTTCCTGCTCCTAATGACGGTGCACTTTATGTATTTGTATTGAATAAGGATCCCCATTAGCTACTCTTCCTGGGGTCCAGCAGAGTTAAGGCAGTTATACAATTTTAAAAACATTACCATACATTCACAACAGATTTCACAACACATTAAGTGTGTGCCCTCAGGCCACTACTCAACTACCACGTGTCTGCAACAAATGTGCATTGCTGATTAGTTAGGTCTGCTGCCCCAGAAGTCATAGCTTTAGATTGCTAATCTATTCAGAGCAATAAATGTTTTGTGAAGTAATACATTTAATTTACTGTATACTTTTCCATGTGCACTGTTACCTTCCTGCATGTGTCGTCTTTACAGATCAGGGAGAAGGATGTGTGTGAGGAGGAGTATGAGGGGCTCACCCCTGGGCTGGGCTACCTGGAGCAGGTATGCCGGATGCTGGAGGAGATCGCCAGGCTACAGCTACGTAACCTAGGGTTACAGGTGGAGATGGATGCTCTCCGGGAGCAGCAGGGGAGCCAGGTAAAAAGATATGTTGACATTTGGCATCTCAGGATCATGTGTAAATAAAGAATTATGTGGATTAAGGTATAAACAAGTCAATATTTGACAAGATGTGCTGTGACCATTGACACAGTCAGTGTAACAGGTACAGTTGAAGTCGGAAGTTTACATACACTTAGATTGGAGTCATTAAAACTCATTTTTCAACCACTCCACAAATTTCTTGTTAATTAACAAACTATAGTTTTGGCAAGTCGGTTAGGACATCTACTTTGTGCATGACACAAGTCATTTTTCCAACAATTGTTTTCCGACAGATTATTCACTTATAATTCACTGTCACAATTCCAGTGAGTCAGAAGTTTACATACACGAAGTTGACTGCATTTAAACAGCTTGGAAAATTCCAGAAAATGTCATCATGGCTTTAGAAGCTTCTGATAGGCTAATTGACATAATTTGAGTCAATTGGAGGTGTACCTGTGGATGTATTTCAAGGCCTACCTTCAAACTCAATGCCTCTTTTCTTGACATCATGGGAAAATCAACAGAAATCATTCAAGACCTCAGAAAATAAATTGTAGACCTCCACAAGTCTGGTTCATCCTTGGGAGCAATTTACAAAAAACTGATACCACTTTCATCTGTACAAACAATAGTACGCAAGTATAAACACCATGGGATCACGCAGCCGTCATATCGCTCAAGATGGAGACGCGTTCTGTCTCCTAGAGATGAACGTACTTTGATGCGAAAAGTGCAAATCAATCCCAGAACAACAGCAAAGGACCTTGTGAAGATGCTGGAGGAAACAGGTACAAATGTATCTATATCCACAGTGAAACAAGTCCTATATCGACATAACCTGAAAGGCAGCTCAGCAAGGAAGAAGCCACTGCTCCAAAACCGCCATAAAAAAAAGCCAGACTACGGTTTGCAACTGCACATGGGGACAAATATCATACTTTTTGGAAAAATGTCCTCTGGTCTGATGAAACAAAAATAGAACTGTTTGGCCATAATGACCATCGTTATGTTTGGAGGAAAAAGGGGGAGGATTGCAAGCGGAAGAACACCATTCCAACCGTGAAGCACGGGGGTGGCAGCATCATGTTGTGGGGGTGCTTTGCTGCAGGAGGGACTGGTGCACTTCACAAAATAGATGGCATCATGAGGGGAAATTATGTGTATATATTGAAGCAACATCTCAAGACATCAGTCAGGAAGTTAAAGCTTGGTCGCAAATGGGTCTTCCAAATGGACAATGACCCCAAGCATACTTCCAAAGTTGTGGCAAAATGGCTTAAGGACAACAAAGTCAAGGTATTGGAGTGACCATCACAAAGCCCTGACCTCAATCCTTTAGAAAATGTGTGGGCAGAACTGAAAAAGCATGTGAGAGCAAAGAGGCCTACGAACCTGATTCAGTTCCACCAGCTCTGTCAGGAGGAATGGGCCAAAATTCACCCAACTTATTGTGGGAAGCTTGTGGAGGGCAACCCGAAACGTTTGACCCAAGTTCAACAATTTAAATGCAATGCTACCAAATACTAATTGAGTGTATGTAAACTTCTGACCCACTGGGAATGTGATGAAAGAAAGAAACGCTGAAATTAATCATTCTCTCTACTATTATTCTGACATTTAACATTCTTAAAATAAAGTGGTGATCCTAACTGACCTAAAACAGGGATTTTTTTTTCCTACGATTAAATGTCAGAAATTGTGAAAAACTACGTTTAAATCTATTTGGCTAAGGTGTATGTAAACTTCCGACATCAACTGTAATTAACCAACATTTGGCATTTGTTTCTATCCGTATAGAATTCAGAACGCAACCAGTGTGACTTCAAGGCTTCTGAGGAAGGCGGCCCCTCTGCCAATGAAAGACTTGAAGTCAAAGATTATGAGGACTTACCCTGCCAATCATCTCATAGCAATAGTAATGTGCATCAGCATTTTCGACATAGGTCAACATCGGACACAGTACTCATGATGGGACATCTAAGTGAGTTACCATCCAATGTTAATTCCCACAGTGTAAACTGTCAAATACTGTGTCATCATTGGTGTATTTAGGTTGAAACTGAAGGTTTTGAATTGTGTGTGTTCTAGAGAAGGGGATGGAAGTGTCTGGAAGGAGGTCCCGGACTATAGACGATCTGCTTGAGCATGAAAAGCAGGTGAGATGATGTGAACTCAACTCACACACGCACACATACACACCCCCACATGCACATACACACACAAGCATGCATGTATGCACAAACACACACAGGAACAAGCATGCATGAACACACAAACACAAGCATGCACGCACGCACAGACGCACACTTACTCATATTGTATACACACTCAAATAGACAATTGTACACTGCTGCTACTCGCTGTTTGTCTGTTACCTATGCGTAGTCACTTTGCACATTGACTCGGTACCGGTGCCCCCTGTATACAGCCTCGTTATTCTTATTGTGTTACTTTTTATTATTACTTTTTATTTTAACCTACTTGGTAAATATTTTCTTCTTCTTGAACTGCACTGTTGGATAAGGGATTGTAAATAAGCATTTCACGGTAAAGTCTAGACTTGTTGTGTTCGGCACATGTGGCAAATAAAGTTTGATTTGATTTTGATATTTAAGCTGTATTTCTGTATTTGTGTGTGTTGCTAGATGCATGCAAACATATGGTAGAGTATGTCTGTGTGAAAGTATGCTTGTGTCTATGTGTAAATGTTTTTTGAATGAGTCTGCATCAATGTCTCCGTTGACAAATATCTACTGTATGTTTCTCCCCAGGAGAAAGAAGAATCGGGAAAGAAAGAACAGGGAAGTAGGTCAAAGACCTGGAAGCTGAAGATTGGCTCTCTGAGGAGGGAGACCACAGAGAAAACCAGGTGAGACAACATTGACACCTAGAGGACAGTGTGTGTGTGTGTGTGTGTGTGTGTGTGTGTGTGTGTGTGTGTGTGTGTGTGTGTGTGTGTGTGTGTGTGTGTGTGTGTGTGTGTGTGTGTGTGTGTGTGTGTGTGTGTGTGTGTGTGTGTGTGTGTGTGTGTGTGTGTGTGTGTGTGTGTGTGTGTGTGTGTGTTGTCATACTGTGCATGATGCTCTTATAAAATGTCCATGGCTGCTCTAACATGGCAGCCAAATGGGAATGATGCACTGTTGCATAGATAATGCAGAGTGTGCTGAGGAGCTGTGGAGAGCACATATTTAGCCTAGGCATCTGTTCATGATAATTCACTCTGACCCGTCCAAAATGGCCTCTTTGTTTACAATCACACATAGGCTTATGTTAGTGGCCTACCTCAGTTTCACGAGGTCTTTCTGCCCCCCCCCCCCCCCCCCCCCAAAAAAAAATATATATATATATGTTTTAGGACTTCTACACATTTTGCCATGGGGCAGAGAGAAATATGTGCAGCTTTATAGCTAATCTCATCTCAAAATTGTGTAGTTGTAAAGCTAATTTCTTGCTATTCTACACATTTTGCCATGAGGCAGAGAGAAAATGTTTCAGTTTTAAAACTAAACATTTTGCTATGGCTTATGACGTGTTCATATGCTATCTGAGGGGGAAAGGCCCCCGACCAGTGTTTGTTGGGCCCCCCACGATGGGGGCTGCAGAGTGGGGTGTGGTACACCAGTGCTTGCTGTACATCGAAGGAATCATGTTGTAAGAGATAAATATTAATTTCAGTGTAATCTTTAATGGTTCTGGTGCATGATTTGTCTTTCACATAAAGCCAACAGATGAATTCATCCGTGAAGAAAGCTAGCGGGCGTTGGTTGGGACAGCTGTTCAGGAGCAGGAAAGCTGTGCCAGAATGAGAAGAGCAGAATGTTCCAACATTACAGTCATTGGTAACATTCCTCCTCTAAGACTTGGAGAATGAGGACATATACTGTAGCACTTTTTACATAAAGCTGTGGATGAATAGGACATTTTAAAACGTTTTCTCCTCTCAAGGGTTTTTACATGACATCTGTTTAAGCAGTAAGGCCCGAGGGGGTGTGGTATATGGTCAATATACCATGGCTAAGGGCTGTTCTTATGTATGACGCTACGTTGAGTGCCTGGATACAGGCCTTAGCCATGGTATATTAGCCATATATTACAAACCCCGAAGGTGCCTTATTTCTATTATAAACTGGTTACCAACGTAATTAGAGCAGTAAAAATAAATGTTTTGTCATACCCGTGGTATACGGTCTGATATGCCACGGCTTTCAGCCAATCAGCATTCAGCGCTCGAACCACCCAGTTTATAATCTGATTTAGCCACTCTCTCTTGTATTCAGGATCCTGAGATGGCTCTAGAAAATGTCTCCTCCATATTTTTTCACTCCATATACACACCCCTTTTGAACAATTCAGAGGCAAAGATAAATATAACCGTTGGTTTTCTTATGAGCTATCTGAGCTTATTAAGATGTCAAATCAGACCTGGGCCAAAGCAAGGAAAACTGAAAGGTGGCAATCTTTCAGACAACTGTCAATTTGACAATCTTTCGGACAACTGATAAGCAGATGTACTATCTCGATTACGAAAGCTATACTGAGCAAAAATATAAATGCAACATGTAAAGTCTTGTTCCCATTTTTCATGAGCTGAAATAAAAGATCCTCCAAATCTTCCATAGCACAAAAAGCTTATTTCTCAAAAATGTTGTAAATGTTCATTTCTCTATCATATAAGCCACCTCTAACATTGTTATAGAGAATTTGGCAGTACATCCAACTGGCCTCACAACCGCAGACCACGTGTAACCACGCCAGCCCAGGACCTCCACACCTGTCTTTTTCACCTGCAGGATCGTCTGAGGAGGGGTAGGGGGGGGGGTGCTGAGGAGTATTTCTGTCTGTAATAAAGACCTTTCGTGGGGACCTGGCTTCCAAGTGGGTGGGCCTATGCCCTCCTAGGCCCACCTATGGCTGTGCCCCTGCCCAGTTGTGAAATCCATAGGTTCAGGCCTATTGAATTTATTTCAATTCCTTCTATGAACTGTAACTCAGTAAAATCTTTTAAATTGTTGCATGTTGCATTTATATTTTTGTTCAGTATAAATCAAGCTATTTTTTATGCTCTATCTCAGAATTTTGAAAAACAGCAAATGCACTGAAGCATACAAATGAATCTTCTTCCCTGCCTAATCAAGTCCTGTCTGACTCTGGCATTATAACTGAGAAGAATGGGATAAGTGATGCTTTTAATCGTCATTCGGCAGGCTTTTTACTTGAGAGAAATGGTGGTTTAATTGACCCTGGTCAGTCAATAGACTGCTCTTTACTCTGCCAGCCTCTCGCTGACTCAACATTTAACCCGCCAACTTGTAGTTAATCTTTGTTTTCATTTAAACAATTTACTACTTGTGATGTGCTAGATGCCTTGCTTATGATTGATGTAAATAAAAAATACACTGTGACTGATATTCTTGATCCATTTTTCCTGCAGCTCTCTGCCCCCCTGATTGCTGAATCAATAACCCATATTTTAACCTGATGCTGATGATTATATCTGGTACCATCCCCAACGTTTGGAAGGCGGCCCATGTACTCCCCCTTCACAAAGGTGGTGACCCTTGTGAACTAAATAATTATCGCTCTATTTATAAACTTTCTTGCCTAGTTAAATTTTTCGAATCCTTGATTAATTCTCAGCTAAGATCTTTTTTATCTTTGAAATGTATTCTAATTGTACATCAGTAGGGTTTTAGACCAGGTCATAGCACTATCTCTGCTGGATCCCTAGTTATTTACGTTTACATTTTAGTCATTTAGCCGATGCTTTTATCCAGAGCGACATACAGGAGGAATTAGGGTTAAGTGCCTTGCTCAACGGCACATCGCGAGATTTTCCGGGAATTCTTAACTGCTAGGCTACCTGCCGCCCCATTAGTTATTTAGTTATAAATTATTTGGTTAACTGTATGGATGAAAGGCCACGTTGTGTTGCCCCCTTCATTGACCTGACAAAGGCCTTCGATACTGTTGATCACTCACTGCTAATTTAGATGTTTTCCTCAATTGGCCTAGACCAGGCTGCATGTAACTGGTTTAAAAAATACTTGACAGATAAAACTCAATGTTTAAATCAGGTTTTCTGAACATAACGAAAGGTGTCCGGCAGGGTTCGATTCTGGGTCCTGTACTTTTCACTGTTTATATTACCAAAATTGACAACCTGCACTTGTATGCCATTGATACTGTTGTAGATGCGATTGCCGCCACAGTTGACCAGGCTCTATCTGAACTACAGTCTGCCCTCTTGTTTTACAGAAAAACATTATTGACCTGAGTTAGTACTGAATGCAGGTAAAACTAAGAAATGGGTCATGCCTCTCGGTAAATAGTAGAAAGCAGATTGTTCAGTCGACATTCCTTACTGGTCCCAGACTATGATGACATCATCTACAGAATATGAACACAGCTGCCATCTCATTAAAGCCATTAGATGCAGTTTATCACAGCACACTGCGCTTTATTACGGGCGACAATAATAGTACTCACCACTGCATTCTCTACCAGAAAGTTGGTTGACCCTCTTTGATGACACATAGGTTTTCATGTTGATACATTGCTATGTTTTCATGTTTTTACAAAAAGTCCCACTGTGTCTAACATCATTACTAAACTTTAGACATATGAGTTACCTCACCTGGTCTCAGGGATGGCTAACTCTCGACCCCAGTTGCTATGCACCTGATCATGATGACCCCAGTTGTTATGCACCTGATCATGACTACCCTAGTTGTTATGCACCTGATCCTGATGACCCCAGTTGCTATGCACCTGATCATGACGACCCCAGTTGCTATGCACCTGATCATGACGACCCCAGTTGCTATGCACCTGATCATGACGACCCCAATTGTTATGCACCTGATCATGACTACCCCAGTTGTTATGAACCTGATCATGACGACCCCAGTTGTTATGCATCTGATCATGACTACCCTAGTTGTTATGCACCTGATCCTGACGACCCCAGTTGCTATGCACCTGATCATGACGACCCCAGTTGCTATGCACCTGATCATGACGACCCCAGTTGCTATGCACCTGATCATGACTACCCCAGTTGTTATGCACCTGATCATGACGACCCCAGTTGTTATGCACATGATCATGACTACCCCAGTTGTTATGCACCTGATCATGACGACCCCAGTTGCTATGCACCTGATCATGACTACCCCAGTTGTTATGCACCTGATCATGACGACCCCAGTTGCTATGCACCTGATCATGACGACCCCAGTTGCTATGCACCTGATCATGACGACCCCAATTGTTATGCACCTGATCATGACTACCCCAGTTGTTATGAACCTGATCATGACGACCCCAGTTGTTATGCATCTGATCATGACTACCCTAGTTGTTATGCACCTGATCCTGACGACCCCAGTTGCTATGCACCTGATCATGACGACCCCAGTTGCTATGCACCTGATCATGACGACCCCAGTTGCTATGCACCTGATCATGACTACCCCAGTTGTTATGCACCTGATCATGACGACCCCAGTTGTTATGCACATGATCATGACTACCCCAGTTGTTATGCACCTGATCATGACGACCCCAGTTGCTATGCACCTGATCATGACTACCCCAGTTGTTATGCACCTGATCATGACGACCCCAGTTGTTATGCACATGATCATGACTACCCCAGTTGTTATGCACCTGATCATGACGACCCCAGTTGCTATGCACCTGATCATGACGACCCCAGTTGCTATGCACCTGATCATGACTACCCCAGTTGTTATGCACCTGATCATGATGACCCCAGTTGTTATGCACATGATCATGACTACCCCAGTTGTTATGCACCTGATCATGATGACCCCAGTTGTTATGCACCTGATCATGACTACCCCAGTTGTTATGCACCTGATCATGACGACCCCAGTTGTTATGCACATGATCATGACTACCCCAGTTGTTATGCACCTGATCATGACGACCCCAGTTGCTATGCACCTGATCATGACTACCCCAGTTGTTATGCACCTGATCATGACGACCCCAGTTGTTATGCACATGATCATGACTACCCCAGTTGTTATGCACCTGATCATGACGACCCCAGTTGCTATGCACCTGATCATGACGACCCCAGTTGCTATGCACCTGATCATGACTACCCCAGTTGTTATGCACCTGATCATGATGACCCCAGTTGTTATGCACATGATCATGACTACCCCAGTTGTTATGCACCTGATCATGATGACCCCAGTTGTTATGCACCTGATCATGATGACCCCAGTTGTTATGCACTTGATTAGTTCCAGGAAAATAAAATCTTCCATGAGAAAAGGGACGATTTATTTATAGTAACTGACGAGTCATCAGCACTCCAAATAACCCTGTGTTGAAATGTATAGGCAGTTCATCATAACAATTACACCTACACAGAATCACAGACGATTACCAATGTACCGCTTATTATTGACAGTAAACTGCAGCGGTAATGACGCGTGGAGGAGTTAGTGTAATGATGAACTGAGCTATAGGGCTTTTTCCTCTTTCACCACAAGACAGAGGTGTGACTTCAGATAAAGGTATAAACATCCTAAATCCTAAATCATCAACCTAACAACCTTATATAATAGTCTCTACATGACTGAACATCTACAGCCAGTTCAGACCAAACAGCAGTGGGTTTTTTAAAATCGTTTGTTTATTCTTTATTGACCAAGGTTGAGGGGATAGGCCTCCCCTAGCATTCCCATGTAAAGAGATGTCAATGACAAACACATCCGAACAAGAGACGGGGAGTAGGATTCATACTTCATACATAAAATACAGTTATTTGCTATTTCCCTGTTTTTGTCTGCAAGACAGTGTCCTTCACGATCCATTTGACCCAGACCGCATCCATCTGTGCTATTAAATATAGAGATACATCTGTGTGGTGTTGTATGTATGTGAGAAGAGAGAAGGCGGGTTGTGTGTATGTGAGAAGAGAGAAGGCGGGTTGTATGTATGTGAGAAGAGAGAAGGTGGGTTGTATGTATGTGAGAAGAGAGAAGGTGGGTTGTATGTATGTGAGAAGAGAGAAGGCGGGTTGTATGTACGTGAGAAGAGAGAAGGCGGGTTGTATGTATGTGAGAAGAGAGAAGGTGGGTTGTATGTACGTGAGAAGAGAGGAGGCGGGTTGTATGTACGTGAGAAGAGAGAAGGCGGGTTGTATGTGTGTGAGAAGAGAGAAGGTGGGTTGTATGTATGTGAGAAGAGAGAAGGCGGGTTGTATGTACGTGAGAAGAGAGAAGGCGGGTTGTATGTATGTGAGAAGAGAGAAGGCGGGTTGTATGTACGTGAGAAGAGAGGAGGCGGGTTGTATGTACGTGAGAAGAGAGGAGGCGGGTTGTATGTACGTGAGAAGAGAGGAGGCATGCCAGTTTGGTCCCTGCCTAGGTCTCTACATGATGCCACAGGAGGACAGGGGGTTCGCGATCTGACAGGTGCAGGCTGACTGGCAGTACTGGCGTACCGTCTGGTAGCAGCTCCGGTCGGCCTCCCCGCCCCACTGCACCGGGCCATTGGGGTCAGAGGGCAGCCGGCTCAGGATGCTGGTGTTGATGGCCAGGGCAGCCAGCCCATAGTCAGTGAACAGCACCGTCTCACGCCTGCACGTTGGGCACGAGATGAACTTGTACTTGGGGCAGGACTCGTAGAGGATCTGCAAGCACTCCTCACACACCGAGTGCAGGCAGGAGAGGATGCGTGGACGCTTGCCTGCAAAGTTGTAGGTGTGGCCGCAGGTGGGGCAGTCCAGGGGCTCACAAGGCATCACGGGCCCTGAGGAGGAAGAGGAGGTGGAGGAGGAGGTGGAAGAAGAACGCAGCACGTACTGGTTGACTATGACGTCCTCCATCTTGTAGTGGAACTGGTGGTAGCAGATCTCTGCGGTGCTGGCTTTGCGCTGGGCCAGGTAGCTCTCCCTGCGCCCCATGGGAGCTGGTGGAGATGAGACCATGGGTCTGGTGGGGGCCAGGTCAGTGCAGGTCATCTCCAGAGCTAGGTCACTGCACGCCTGGTTCACAATGATCTCTCCCTCTCCCCCTCCATCCCATGCCACCCGCGGGGGAGGGGTGAAGCAAGGCTGGGTGACTGGCACCGTGCATTCCCGGGGGAACTTTTCCGACTGGATGATCTTGACGGTATCCATGGGGATTGTCACAGGCTGCCGCCTGAGGCAGGACATGGACATTAAGCTTATTTGTGTGTCTGTGTCTTTGTTAGAGAGAGGGGGCTGTGGGTGGTTCAGCGGGCAATGCCCCTGGCTTGGGTTGGGCGTGGGGTGGGGCTCTGAAGTGAACTGGGGGTGTCAAAGTCAGCCATTAGAGGGGACATGGGGACGTATGATTCTGTCCATTGTTTCAATTAGAAGGCCTCCCACGTCTGTGGTGCTGTTACCCTGAGTCTTTATGTGGGACAGAAGGACTGAGGACTAAAGCCAGAGCCCTCAAACCTGGAGCAGTGAAACAGACTTCCCTATCACACAGAAACACTGTCCGCTGATAACACTACTGATAGACAGCGATAACAGTCCGAGCCTGGTAGTTAGTCCTCTTAAAACTAGTCTGTGCAGTCTTAGATATACAATAAAGATATGTACTGGATATTCAACCACAGTAACAGCTGAACACCAAACAGGACTCAACACATCAGCACAAAGATATGTTTTCAGTGATAACACCAATAAATAATCTTATATGTACATATATAGATACTAATATGATACACTTTCACAACAGGGTTGTGAAGAGTTCTACTCTCTCAACATGGAGAGCTCAAGCAGCACAGGCTGTTCAGTAGTAGTTCACTCTGTATTGTCTCACACAGCGTCCTGTGGCTTGCCAGGGGAAACTGACTCAAACGGGGCTTACTTGTTTCTAGGTTGTTGCTTCTCAAACCAGAACTTCCTTCCTGTTTCTGAGGCTGTGGAATGGCCTTGTGTGTGAGAACAACCTGTAGAAACTCTGGAACCTCCTCTCTCTCTCTCTCTCTCTCTCTCTCTCTCTCTCTCTCAGTCTCTCTCCCACTCAGTCTCTCTCCCACTCTGTCTCTCTCTCTCCCTCTCTCTCACTCTGTCTCTCTCTCTCTCTCTCTCTCTCTCTCTCTCTCTCTCTCTCTCTCTCTCTCTCTCTCTCTCTCTCTCTCTCTCTCTCTCTCTCTCTCTCTCTCTCTCTCTCTCTCTCTCTCTCCCTCTCTCTCTCTCTCTCTCTCTCTCTCTCTCTCCCTCTGTCTCTCTCTCTCTCTCTCTCTCTCTCTCTCTCTCTCTCTCTCTCTCTCTCTCTCTCTCTCTCTCTCTCTCTCTCTCTCTCTCTCACTCTGTCTCTCTCCCACTCTCTCTCACTCTGTCTCTCTCTCTCTCTCTCTCCCACTCTCTCTCACTCTGTCTCTCTCTCTCTCTCTCTCCCACTCTCTCTCTCTCTCTCTCTCTCTCTCTCTCTCTCTCTCTCTCTCTCTCTCTCTCTCTCTCCCACTCTCTCTCTCTCTCTCTCTCTCTCTCTCTCTCTCTCTCTCTCTCTCTCTCTCTCTCTCTCTCTCTCTCTCTCTCTCTCTCTCTCTCTCTCTCTCTCTCTCTCTCTCTCTCTCTCTCTCTCTCTCTCTCTCTCTCTCTCTCTCTCTCTCTCTCTCCTCTTGGTCAAATATGGTTTTGTGTCCTTTGGCTTCCTTGACTGGAGTCTGATAAGGCAGAGGTCTTTTTTTAGGAGGCAATGGAAATCCCCTGCTCCTTAACAAACCACTCCTGAATTCCTCTAAGGAAGGGATGCTTGACTTTCAAACTGAGTCCTCCCACTAGGGTAGCTGATAAAGGTCTCTAGGGAGACCTTGTCCTCGTCACGGTCTGTCTGTCTGTCTGTCTGTCTGTCTGTCCTCAGCGGTTCAGAGTGACAGCAGTGGCCTCAGACAGTCAGATGGTGTGACTGTCGTCCTCACAGTCCTCTTTGGCTGAGTTACCTGAGGAAGGAGAGTTTGATAAGTTAACACCACTCACCAAGATGAATCACACATGAATCTGCCATGACTATGTATTATTGTTAACTAATGTTACTGCAATACTATAGGATGGATGTGATACGATATGTGGATGGATATGGATACTCTGGAATGGATACTCTATGGATATGGTACACTGAAATATTAAGAATAGAGCACCCTCCTTTGAAATCCGTAATAACCGTAGAGAAGGGGCTCTATTTTTTACCAAAGCATACTGTGGTTGTAGTTGTCTGAAAGAATGATGAGTCTGTGTGGTTTTAGTCTCCTCACACCGCTAGCGTCCTATCAACTCCCGGTATCATCCTACTATATGGTGCATGAAAGAGATGCATGTTTGGTCAGCGGCAGATGAGCAAAACCATCGCTATCATGTGGGTGTGTGACTCGGTTTCATTAAGCAGATGGTGTAAATGTATGATTGGATGTAATACTATGTCTGTTTCCACGGCAACACAACAAGGAGTAAAATTGCACATATTGTCTCTTCCACACAAGGCTCTCATCATACGTGATGCACGAAGAGAGAAGGAGAGAGGGAGAGAGAGTAGTGCAGCGGTCCTAGTTACTACTAATGGTCTATTTCTCTATGCGTTTTACTGTGGTTTCCTGCCCCCAACCTCCCTTTATGATGCCTGGCTAATTCAAGTCAATACTGTATGTCTACAGTGTATATTTTTCACCATTGAGGTAGAATAGTATTCATAATTCCCTTCATTGTCCATTCATCCATCCACGCTACCACACACATACCAGACACCTGAGGTACTGTATGTGTATGTACAGTATGTACAGTATGTACAGTATGTACAGTATGTAATCATGTCAGTCAGAGACAAGGGAGCTGTCTTATGATGTTGGACGAGCAACATTCAGGCCGACTGTCCGAAGAGCCTCACAGCAACACACCCTCGGAAATGAATCATGCCAAATGAACATCTAATTTGGGGACAGTGATGTAAAAATGGAAGCTGATGACGAAGGAGGCCTCCTGCTGAGGCGTGACGTTAGTGCCTTGTGATAGACGCCCCTCTTCAGTTATGTAAGAGGCTAATATCAGCTGTAGCAGCCCTACATTAGTCGGTCAGGCCTATGTTGTTAAGATACCAGGCCTCTCTCTCTCTGTCTGTCTGTCTGTCTGTTTGTCTGCAGCCCTGCCCAGTAGTCAGCCTGCCTGCCCAGGAATTAAACTAATGAAATCATGTGCTGAACATTTGACCCTGTCAGCACAAACAAACAAGGGAGAAAAGGGAGAGCCGGAGAGATGGCGATAGCAGCACTCTGGCGAGAGGAGAGACACACAACACACACATTCCTACATACGTACGTACACACACACTAACACCAAGAACACTCTCACCCTTATTCTGTACTTCCCAATCACATACGCCACCCATAACATTTTAGGACACACACAAATTGAATAGACAGACTAACATGCGTGCAGAGATGCTATTAAACGCTAATAAACCAGACTACTTATAGTCTCATCTTCCATGGACTCATTACAGATTCAAGAATACAGTTAGTATAGAAAGTCATGACCCCCTTTCAAAATGTTCACCTTTTGTTGCCTTACAACCTGAAATGAAAACACATCAAATCAAACTTTTTCCAGCTTTATTTACACACTGTAATCCACAATATCCAAGTGAGAATTATTTTTTATTTTTTTTACTCTGAAAATGTATTAAAAGTAAAACAGTAAAATACCCTATTAGGATAAGTGAACACCCCCCTGAGTTAATACTGGGTGGAACCAGCTTTTGCTTGAATTACAGCCATGAGTCTCTATGAATACGTCTCTACTAACTTTGCACACCTAGACTGTGTAATATTTGCCCATTCTTCCTTGCAGAATTGTTCAACCTCAGTCGGATTGCATGGTGACCGCTCACGGTCGTGAAGATGGTTCACGTTTCAACATGACAATGACCCAAAGCACACTGCCAAAGCAACCATACAGTGGCTGAAGGACAAGAATGTCCTCGAGTGGCCTAGTCAGAGCCCCGACCTAAATCCCATCCAGAATCTGTGGGATGACTTGAAGAGTGCAGTCCATGAGCGGTCGCCATGCAATTTGACTGAGGTTGAACAATTCTGCAAGGAAGAAATATTACACAGTCTAGGTGTGCAAAGTTAGTAGAGACGTATTCAGAGAGACTCATGGCTGTAATTCAAGCAAAAGCTGGTTCCACTCAGTATTAACTCAGGGGGGTGTTCACTTATCCTAATAGGGTATTTTACTGTTTTACTTTTAATACAATATATATACTGTGTATTTTTACTTGGATATTGTGGGTTACTGTGTGTAAATAAAGCCGGAAGAAGTTTAATTTTATGTGTTTTCATTTCAGTCGGTAAGGCAACAAAAGGAGAACATTTTGAAAATGGGTGATGACTTTCTATACCAACTGTACATGTCGTCTGGATTATTCACATCCATTGTCATTTCGCCACGCATGCTTGTGTGATTGTTTATGTGTGCTGGTCTGTTTTTAAAAATGTTCTAGATTATTTTGGAAATTCCTGAAAAACAGAACCAATGCAGAAAGAAACATTA
The DNA here is from genome assembly GCF_021184085.1 of Oncorhynchus gorbuscha. NCBI lineage: Eukaryota > Metazoa > Chordata > Actinopteri > Salmoniformes > Salmonidae > Oncorhynchus > Oncorhynchus gorbuscha. The sequence continues at coordinate 49,598,226 of NC_060183.1, read as the reverse complement.
CCAACAACAACAAAAACACCCAGAACATCCCTACCATCTTCCACTCCCCCATTCCTACCTCCCTCCATTTTCCTACACACACACACACACACACACACACCTAAACTGCTGAGTCCAGCTGTCTCCCTCACACTGCCTTCTGGCTGCATTCCACCTGTGCAGTGCAGGGAGCAGGAGAAGGACACGGTGTTCTGACTGAGTCAGACACTATCAGCAGGCTCTCTCTGCATCTCCATGACACACACCTTCACCCTCAGCCAGGTGACCTGAACTGGACCAGGCAGAATGACTGGTTGACTGGTACCTGTGCCTCTATAACACACCCAGCAACAGTACACAGAGAATGTTGACTATGTTCTGATTAGTATCCACAGCTCTGTCTTGGCTGATAAAAGGTGTGTGCTGCTCTGCTCCACCGTTTGGTGGTTATAATGTATTATGATTACATAAATGGTATAATGACCTTAGAGTTGGCGGTGGACAAATCCCCAGATGTGTCCCTGTTGACCGCAGTGAATCTGCATAAAGTGCTATACTCTAAATGCCTGTGAATTCCATAAAGCACCGCTTAATGTTGTCGTTGATTAGTATAGGCCTATATAATGCTGATTATGATAGGATTCTAATCCGCATGGTTGTTTTTTAAATCATTAGATGTTGGTCGTTATCATTTTAATGTCTGCGCTGTGCTACCATAAAGTGGTATTCAGATGTGTACATTCAATGTTGTCAATGTGTAAATCCATCTACTGTAAGAAATCTGCTTTCTGAATTCTGACTAGAATGTTGATGTGCATTCTGCTCTATTCTTTATACATAATCCTGTTGAGATTGAATGAGGAGATATGAGGGGTGATTATGTTAGTGTATATGTGAGGGGGAGGTTAAAGAATTCAACTCCTTCCATTCAGGAGGGGGGCAGCAGGTAGCCTAGTGGTTAGGGCGTTGGGCCAGTAACCAAAAGGTTGCTATATTGTATCCCTGAGCTGACAAGGTAAAAATCTGTCGTTCTGCCCCTGAACAAGGCAGTTAACTCACTGTTCCTAGGCCGTCATTGTGAATAACTTTGTGTTCTTAACTGACTTGCCTAGTTAAATAAAGGTTAAAAATACAAATGAATAAATAAAAAATTAAAAGCAGACGTCAGCCATTTTCTCCACAATTCATTACTGCCAACTACTCTTTGTGTTCCCATTCTCTCTTCTCGCCCTCTCTGTCTCTCTCTCTCTCTCTCTCTCTCTCTCTGTCTCTCTCTCTCTTCTCGCCTCTCTTCTCTTCTCTCTCTCTCTTTCTCTCTCTCTCTCTCTCTCTCTCTCTCTCTCTCTCTCTCTCTCTCTCTCTCTATGGCAACATGGCAGGCCACAGAGCTTGTTGGTGTCGACACCAGCAGAAAAACTATAACGATAATGGCCCCTCTTGACACACAGCCTCATGAAGGACTTATGAGGGACACGTCGAGCCACATACAAATCAATATCCCAGTGGCTCGATTGATTAAGCTGATTGATTTTTGTGGAGACTTATGCCTCAGCTCAGGGAGAAGCAGACACAGACACTGTTGCTGAGATGAGGAAGGGTGTAGATGGAGATCTGTAACTGATGACCATGTGTGTATTTGGGGAGCTTGCCTCAGTGAGACGGAAGGAGCAGGTTTAGCGCGGTGGCAGCGTGTGGGAGTGGTGCGACAGTGGCAGCAGCAGTTATGCAATCACAGCATGGTAGCAGGAAACAGCACTCGGACTGCAGTCAGCACCAGCACAGTGCATGGTCAATATGGAGATCCCTCAGTGCTGTTGACAGCTACAGAACAGGCAGTTCCAGCCAGGTCCCGCCCCTCCCCTCCCAGAGATCTGTCATATGTCATGACCTCTGGGGATATGATACCTCAAAGGTAGCCTTAAGATACTCTTTCCCCTGCAGTCAACTGACAATGGAATATCTGTGGACTGAATCGGATTGTGATGCAACAAGCCTCTCATCTGCAACAAAGACACGGTACTACAGCTGTAGGATTTTAATTTGACACCCTTTTGCCGCAGAAGGAGAATAATTCTGCAGCAGGAGGATTTGAATATCTGAAGAAGTGGTTAGAATCGCCGCCAGAGGGGAAGCTGGAAGTGGTGTTTGTATACAGTGCACACTGTAACTACACTTTAACTTATGTAGGCTACGTGCAGGCAACAGCGCGACTCGTGTTAACTATTATGTGGATTATCATAAATTAACATTTTTGTAGGGGGTAGATGCATTTTTCATTTGGGAAAATCATTTTCTTTAGATCAATTGTCTTATTATATGTTGAAGGCAAGCAATAGGCAGAATAAATGAATGGTTTTCTCAGTGCCTGTGTGGTCCAGTGGTTACAGCCACTGACCCTGGCACACATATGCCAGAGTTGGTGTTTGTTTGAATCTGGCCCTTTGACTCATGGATGAACGTTTATATTTTGACGCATTAATTCCTCTTGGTTACAGGGTTGATTCCTCTTGGTTACAGGGTTGAAACAGAAACAACTCAAAGGTTAACAGTGTAGGCGTTAATTCCGAGTTGTTAAGGTTAGGGCTGTGGTTTGGGGAAGTCTTAAAACTAAATGATAAAAAATGACACGCCTATGGATCATCAGTATTCATAGTATTCTTAGTGAACTGCCATAGAGCAGTGGTCTAAGCAGCGCACTCCGAGGCTCACGAGTGCTGGGCGATATAGTGGCCAGTCTGAGTCTACATTGGGCTCACAAGTTAATTACATTCATTTCAATGTTTTCAAGAAGTAAAACAAAAAGTCTGATAATTTACACATCAAAGAAGTGTCTCAGCTCAACAAAGTCGTCTTTGGGTCAAATGCATTAACATCTTGACAGCTTCACGAAATAACATATTAAAGCCACACAATACAGGCTTTCAATCCACACCAAAGACCAGAACTATGTTGACAAATAACACATAGTCTAAGTATAAAGCGTGGACGAGCATCCACACTGGAGGAAAGTGTATCGTTCTACCGTCGTGCTACATCTGTCAATCAACTGATGGTCCAAATCAGCTCATCTAGTCTGACAGGGAAACACAGTAGCATATTATCCGTTTCACATCTTTCATTGTGTGACAATGATAGGCTAGCCTACAGAATGTAGCCTATTGGAATATAATCAAAGAACAAGGGGCCTATTGCGACCGTCGATGGCACTAGATTATCGCCAGCTGATGTCTCATCAATACGCTCTAAATTCACCTGCACAGCTGATCTCAATTGCAACCATTATTGGCCACCTCTACCGCTGCCTAAAATATGATGTTGGTGTTTCCTTAGTCCTGCTTGCAACCAAAGTAAATCGAGATATTTCGCCCTCTGGCTGGTATTGTAATCGGAAACAACGTAGTCCTTTTTAACAAACTAGGGGCAATTCATCTATTTGACAAGAATTCCGTATAATAATGATAAAGTGTTTCCTCGTTTACCACAGAAAATCTATCGTGGCAATTTACCCGACTCTTTTTATGAATGGAAACTAATGTTGGTGTAGCCTGTTGTTATTATTTGATTCGTTTCCTATTTATGTTATCCAAAAGGGTCTGGTAACGTCATTTATATTCAAGATCGGGGGTAAAATATTCCCGGACTGTCCATTTGAAATGTGTGAATATATCAAGTCAATCTAGGGGATTGAGTTAGTTGTGCCGGTAGGGCGTGGGCCAGAATCGAACCCACGGCGACACAGTAGACCACCTATATGTGGCCCTAACCTCAAGACCTTAATTGAACTCGATTTTGCTACATTTGAAATACATGTTTGTACATTTGAATGTTGCAATAATAGGACCTAGGCCTAGCGTTTGAGCGAGGGAGAGAGAAAATGATTTTGATAGCAAGCCCTGATCCAAATGACTCGACTGCCCCCGCATCGAGAGAAAGATAACGGCTCTTTATCAGGGACTTACGAGGCTCATTCTAATTTCCTGATGCAGCAGGAAAATTCTCAGTGACAAAAGAGTGATCAAGGTAAGATCTGACATCTGGACAAACACACACAGACACACACACACACCAGCACATACATTGGCACACACCCAATATGGAACACACATGCACAAATATTCCACAGAGCCCCCATTGATGCATCCTTGATCAAGCCTTTTACCTGTGTTGTTGTTTAGTCCTGTCGTAACATATCGTCTCCCAGTTCTCTTACCACCTTGCTGTGTGTTGTTGTTGTTGGTTTTGGATATCACTGTGCTGTGAGGTGACAATAGTCTTGTTACAGGGTAAAGCTTCCATGTGCGTGTGAAGCTGATAACATGGCCCATTGGTCTCAGTTCGTCCGAGAGTAGAACAGAAGGTGTTTTGCCAGAGGGACAGAGGAAGAGGAGGAGAAGGAGGAGGAGAGGAGCGACGGAGGCAAGGTGATAATTCCTGTCTGTGAGACCCTGAGAACACAAACGATGGAGGTGGAGGGAGGAAGGGAAGGTAAGATGGAGGCTGAGCTGTCGAAGGATGGATGCGTCACTCCTTCCTTTAGTCACAGTGATGGAGGACAGAGACTGGTGGTGGAGCCCACCTCTTCTTCTCCTCTGTCGGTTCCCTTCGTCCTTCAAACTCTCTCCCTCTCACCCTGTCGTCTGCGGTGTAGCCGAGCAGCAGTTTCTAGCAGCTTCCTCTCCATCCCTCCTCCTGTCTCTTTCTCTCTGCCTGTCAGTCAGCCAGCCAAATAGGTTGTGTAATTACGTGTGCTCCTGTGATGCCTCTCTGGGTATCTCTCTCTCTCTCTCTCTCTCTCTCTCTCTCTCTCTCTCTCTCTCTCTCTCTCTCTCTCTCTCTCAGAGCCTCTCTCTGATGTCTTTCTTTCATCCTCTCTTCTTTTCTTCCACTCAGTCGTTATCTCTCCCCCACACTGTGGCTCAATGCGCATCACACACACACACACACACACGCTTGTTCTCTGTTTCTGTCTCCCTTACCATATGTATGTGGCTCTCTCTCTCTCTCTCTCTCTCTCTCTCTCTCTCTCGATCTCTGTCTCTGGACCTGACAATTTCTATTGCATGTTTTCTCCTCCCCCTCTCTTGCTCTCTCTCTCTCCTTGCTCTCTCTCTTATCTTGCTCTCTCTCCTCCCTCCCTCCCCCTCCCTCCCTCCCTCCCTCCCTCCCTCCCTCTCTCTCTCTCTCTGCAGTCTCCGCTGCAGTGCCTCTGCAGGCTGGATCACGTTTTCTAGTTGCCAGTGAAAATATTTCAGCCAATGAGGGCCCTGAAAACCCACCCCCCTTCTACCCTACACTCACTCACACCACCTACTGAAAGATGGAGGCTATGTGCAGAGAGCACTGAATCATACTCCATATACAATATTAATCCATCACACACAAACAAAAACATATTCTCGGTACACAGGCCAGGCACACAGGAAATACAGGAAGCTGCTAACAAACAGATCTGATCTGCAGAGTGCAGCACTAAACATAAATCCAGTAAACAAATTCATTCAAATATGGAATATTTAACAGCACAACACCCATGAATCATACTGCATCACATTACAGGCCAACATACATATTATGAGCCACACAGTTCATATAGGGAAAACAGACCACATGACCACCACTGCATTTTTCAAAACAACATAGAAATGTCGAATACTCGTGGTGAGATTTCACTGGAACGCAGTATCACAGAAACATGGGATATTCATGTCATCAGCTCGCTTTCACAAACACAAAGTGGCAGACACTTAAAAGCAGTGTCCCTGTCTGGCCGTCATGCCACAGCCGTCACAGACTAGCATTACGTAACGCGGATTTTAATCAGTTTCCCATCTCCACAGGCCTGCATGTTGACCTATAAACAATCCTCAACTCGGATTGAAAAGATGATCTATGAAAGAATATCTGTGTGTGCTTCTGCATAACCCACGCATTGAGAAACCATTCCATTGAAGTTGCTTGACTCTTTATACTTTGGCTGTAACAGAGAAAGACATATCTCTCTCTCTCTATACACACATTTATTGTATGAGCTAGATACAGTTTCCCCCAGAGTCAGATAAACTCATGGATACCATTTGTATGTCTCTGCATCCAGTATGAAGGAAGTTAGAGGTAGTTTCGCGAGCCAATGCTACCGTTTGCACAATTACTTGAAGTCTATGGTATCTACTAGCATGCTAGCAGTTACCATAGACTTCCAGTTATTCCTCTGCCGCTAGTTAGCAACTTCCTTCAAACTGCACGCAGAGACATAACAATGGTATCCACTAGGGAAGTATATTCTGGGGAAGTAGACAAAGAGTTTAATTGCCAAAATCCCAATGTATCCCTTGAACAGTCTGAAAAACAAATGAGGTTATCTTTATGATGATGTTATGTTATTATTATCATTGTGGTTATTATTATGTCATTACTGTTATGATGATGAAATAAGGATGTTTGCAGGAAATCCACTTCATGTCAGAGAGAGAGAGAGAGAGAGAGAGAGAGAGAGAGAGAGAGAGAGAGAGAGAGAGAGAGAGAGAGAGAGAGAGAGAGAGAGAGAGAGAGAGATTGTGTGCAAAAAGAATACAATTCATACGTGGATGTTTTGAGACGAGAGACGGATGCTTATAAGATGGCAGCGTGTTAGAGGGACATTTACAGTTGCGGCGGGATTCAATCCAAAACCTCACTATAGCACACTTGACGTTGAAGGGTTATGGTTGCGCTCAGTATTACAGCTGTAGGACATTCTAATACCATTCTAGGGTTAGGGTTAGATGCAATATAAGGCAAGTGACTTCAATTGCTAATTTCTCTGAATAGGGGTTAATAAACATTACCAGATTCACTGGGAATACATTACATAGTATGAAGAAATACTCCAGGCCGCAGCGTCGTACTACTTGTCAGACATAGAAAACTGAAACTGTTTAGTCCTATTGGGCATTGGGGTGGGCTTGGTGTGGGGTTTGGGGCGTCCGTTGGTGGCTTTTGAGCATTTATTTGGAATCCTCATGTCTTAAAGGTACACTCAGCAAAATCATGTTGCTACGAGCAGCACTGGAGATGTTGAGATGAGCGAGATGCAAGACTTGGCTCTCACCCAGTCACACACAGTATCTGCTCACGCGCACGGGTTCGCTTCACGCTGTTCACAGCGTCGTAGCCAGTGCACCAGAACAGCAGAGAATTGTATGAATCCTATACATTAAAATGGCCAATTTGGGTGCAATCCATAGAGTTCAAATTGTCTTTCAACAAAATAATCTGTTTTTAACTACAGAAACCATTTTAGAACAATCTGCGATGGTGGGTGTCATTGCTTGCTGAAATGACAGGGGACACTACTTGTAACAGTTGAAGCGTTTCAGGTTGTGTGATAGAAATGTACAGGTCATTTCTGATTGAACTGACATATGTCGCGGGTTTACTGTGAATGCAGTCTGTGCTAATGCGGGAACATTTCCTTTCAATTTCAATAAACGCTGTTAAAAGGAACTTCCGCGATGCGGATTGAATAGAGAGCCCTTCCACGAATAGAGTGTAAACCACCCCATGTGACTGTGATATTTTACATTCTTGGTCCTCCAGATGCATTTACTGTTATGACAGGCAGGGGGCAGTACAGGGTGCATGGCTCGGATGTGTGTGCTTGTGCATGGAGTGGGTTATTACTCCAGTACCATGAGGAAATATACTGCTCCTTCCATCTTTGAGATATCATTCATTAACACATAGCA